>NC_091573.1:2166694-2169194 GCF_042767895.1 Penaeus vannamei | reverse complement strand
CTTTATTCGGATATTGTCTTCTGATCTTGCAAGTCGTCGATCGAGGTTTCCGTTTTGCGTTTGATTTTTGTGAAGATATGCATCGGTGGTTGATTAAGAGTCATTTTCCTTATGATCTTCACACTGATTTGAAACGTATAGTCTTTCTGAATCAGTTTCTTTTTATCTTAACATTAGTGAATATTCTTTCAGTTGCAAACGAAAGTTCTTTGTATATATGTATACATACATACATACACACATGTATATATATATATATATATATATATATATATATATATATATATATATATATATATATATATATATATATGTATATATATATGTATATATATATATATATATATGTATATATATATATATATATATATATATATATATATATATATATATATATATATATATATATATATATAGATATATATATATGTATATATATATATATTTATTTTTTCATTTATTTATATATATATTATATATATTATATATATTATATATATTATATATATATATATATTCATATATATATATATATATATATATATATATATATATATATATATTTATACACATATATACATATATATATATATATATATATATATATATATATATATATATATAAATATATATATATATACTTATATATATATTATATATATATATATATAATATATATATATATATATATATATATATATATATATAAATATATATTTATATATATATATACATATATATATATATATATATATATATATATATATATATATATATATATATATATATATATATATATATATATATGTATATATACATGTGTGTGTGTGTGTGTGTGTGTATGTATGTATGTATACATATACATACATACACACACACACACACACACACGCACACATATATATAATATATATGCATATATTTATATATAATATATATATATATATATATATATATATATATATATATATATATATATATATATATATATATATGTATGTATGTATAACCACACACACACACACACACACACACACACACACACACACACACACACACACACACACACACACACACACACACACACACACACACACTCACGCACGTACACATAATTTATTATCGTTACTCCACACTGCTGTGTATTCCTGAGCGGACGCAGCATGAATAACCATCAAGACAACGGACGTATTTAAAATTCCATCCGGATCTGGCACTCTGTCCCTCATTGCCAAGTTGTAAGCACAGCGGTTACATTCATAATGCACTTAGTGTTTCCATTGTTCTTACAAGACACGAAAACTTTTTTTTTTTTTTTTTTTTTTTTAGAGTAGGAAGTGCATGCTAGATGGTAGAGCATTTCTTAATAATAATGTACGTGATATTAAAGTGTATATCATGCCTCGGCAATGGTGTGGTATGAACAGTCATGCAAACAGGTGGTGTTCAAGTGTTCAAACGCATGAACATCGCGTAGAATTCCATAAGGAGCCGTTTCCTTATCCTATAACAAGGATTTCCACGACAGAATGCATGGCAGGAAGAGTGTATTTTCCCAATCTGACGAGAAAAGAAATTAATAATTCATAAATCAGAAAGCGCATACATCCGCCAAGGTAAATAAGGTCACTGATGGAATATAATTATTCACAGGAAGAATTGCATTTAAATCACCTTTTCTCAAGTACACTGGTGAGGTCCGTAAACATAACCTCCTTAGCGGACACAAGCCACTTATTCAAAAATATCCTGGATCCGGATCACGATCCAGATGATTACCATAATTTAATAGAATCTAAGACTTAGACAGACACACATCTGGTAAATTTCATAAATATCTGGTCAAAACTTTTTGGGTTAAATCATAAAAAAAAAAAATCCTGGATCCAGATTACCACCAAAATTATATGGCGTCTGAGACAAGCTTAGCCACACTGATAAAAAAAAAAAAAAAAAAAAAAAAAAATCATAACTATTCACTTTTTGAGTTATCCTACTAACCAACATTCAAACCAACACTACCAAACACGTAACCTCCTTGGCGGAAGTAATAATTATATCTAGATAAATGAATAAAGGGTATTTTCTTTAGTTCTTGGATTGGTTACGTTCTGTACCATCTAGTGTGCCTGATATTCTAGCAGTAATGAGGGTGATGAAAAGCTAATTAACTAATGAATAATAAAGCTGAGGAATGATGGTAATGATGTAATGGGAAACGTTGTAATCATAATGCCAAATATGGTGTAAGATTGGAATATTGGTAACAATACTAACAATGTAATTAATGATTATGCCAGTGATTCCTTGAACCTCTACCTACGGATAAATGGCAATTAAGCTTAGAAATAGTTATGTCTTTGATTAGGTAAATCACAGTTAGATATTATTTCCAATAAACACACGTTTTAAATAATGTTATTTCCAACAATATTTACTTTAACTGGATACTATGCATTAAACCAATCATTCATTTTTATTAATTTCATGAAACTACTAT
>NC_091573.1:2161721-2166194 GCF_042767895.1 Penaeus vannamei | reverse complement strand
TTATTTTTTATTTTTTTTTTTGAAGAAATTACTCAAAAATCGCCTATTATTATATTTTATCCTTAAACTTGTGGTTATTAATTGCCCTTTCGCTCTTTTTCTTTTTTGTTGTGTTATGTACGTTCCCAATTATATTATTTTAATAAATAGAGACTCTGCAATTCACAAGGAACAAGAGTCTTTGGTCGAAGAATCTTTAAATGCTCTAATGTGTTCCCTTATTTTCGTAGAGATAAATACTAATATTACTGCACCTGTTTTGCTGCCGTTTTCATTAACGATAAAGTTAATTTGACTATTGTAATCACTATTGGAACTGTGGATTAATTTTAATACTGAATATACTCTAGAACTATATAACTTTATTAAATGATCCTATCAAATAAACTATATTTAGGTAAAGGATCACATTATAATCATAATAGGCTAGATGAGAATCGCATTACGAAAATCATTGAACGGATACTTTATTGTATTATCACCCCGGGGCCACACACAAAACATACACACACACATATTATTTTGCCTTTTATGTGTGGGGATTTGTGTGTGTATATATTTTGTATTTTTTTTTTTTTTTTTTATTTTTTATTTCTATCTATCTATTTTTTTTTTTTACACACAAAAAAAAAAAAAGGCAGCGGCTGCTTGTATGTGTATGTGTATGTGTGTGTGTGTGTGTGTATGTCTTAGTGTGCATGTGTACATATGTGTGTTTGCATGTGTGTGCGTATGCATACGTGCATGGACAGACATATTTAGTGCCTAGCGATACGAACATAGTAGTTTCATGAAATTAATAAAAATGAATGATTGGTTTAATGCACAGTATCCAGTTAAAGTAAATATTGTTGGAAGTAACATTATTTAAAACGTGTGCTTATTGGAAATAATATCTAACTGTGATTTAAATAAAGACATAACTTTTTTCTTTAAAATTTCCATTTATCCTAGGTAGAGGTTCAAGGAATCACTGGCATAATCATTAATTACATTGTTAGTATTGTTACCAATATTCCAATTTTAAAACCCCCTTTTTTGGGATTTTTATTACAACGTTTCCCATTACATCATTACCATCATTTTAGCTTTATTATTTCATTAGTTAAAAACCCTTTTTCCCAAAAACCCCCATTAGCTAAATTTCCGGTAAATGGTACAGAACGTAAAAAATAAAAACAAAAAAATACCCCCTTTTTTTATTTCTAGATTAATTATTCTTTAAGGAGGTTACGTTTGGTAGTGTTGGTTTGTTTTTTGGTTAGAAATTACTCAAAAAAATTAAAAAAAAAAAAAAAAAAAATCCTTTTTCAAAATTTTTTTTTTTTTTTTTTTTTTTTTTTTTTTTTTTTTTTTTTAAAATTTTTTAAAATTAATTTTTAATTTTTAAATTTTTTTTTTAATGATTTAAATTTTAAAAATTTTAAATATTTATGAAATTAAAATTTTTTAAATTTAATTAATTTAAAATTTAAAATTTTTGGGGATTTAAATTATTTTTAAATATTTTTAATAATTTTTTAAATATTTTAATAATTATTCTTAAAAAATTATTAATCAATTTTTTAATAATTATATTCCATATAATTTTTTTATTATTATATTTTTATTTATAATTATTATTTTTTTTTGAAATGGGAAAATATATTTCCGAGCATTCTTTCCCGGGGAAAAATTTTCCCTTTTTTTAAAAGGGTAAAAAAGAAAGGGGAAATTTTAGGATTTACTTTAAACTTGAAACCATTTTAAAAAGACTTTAACCAACCACCGAGGCATATTTCACAAAAAAAAACGCAAAAGGGAAACCCCACCATTTTAAAAAAAGGAAAAAACCAAAAACCCAAAGGGGTTTTCCCCCCCTTGAAGAACAAGGAAAATAAGGGCAAATTTTTTGTTTTGAACTTAAATTTTTCCCCCAAAAGGGCCCTGCCGGGTCCCCCGGAAAGGGGGGAAATTTTTAAAAAAGCCTTGCCGAGGTTACAGCTGGGCTAAAAGGAAAAACCATTGGGGATAAAAAATTTTTTCTCTTTTTTTGGTTTGGGGTTTTAAAACCCCCTAAAAAAATAAAAAATTTTAAAAAAATATAAAAATATATATTTATATATAAAAATTTTAAAAATATTTTAAAAAAAAATAAAAATTATATTATTTTAAAAATTAAAAATTTTAAAAATACCAATAAAAAAAAAAAACAACCAAATAAATATAAATATAAAATATATTTATATAATATATATATATATAATATTTTAAAAAAAAATAAATAAAAGATATTTTAAAAAAAAATATAAAAAAAATATTTTAAAAAATAAATACAAAATATATTAATATAAATTAATATAAAATATATAAATAAAAAATAAATTAAAAATATTAATAAAATTTTATAAATATAAAATATATAAATAAAATATAAATATAAAATATATTAAAAAATAAATATAAAAATATTAATATAATATAAATATAAAATATATTATATAATATAATTTTTAAAAGTATTTAAAAAAAATTAAAAAAAATATATAAATAAAAATTTTAAATATAAAATATATTAATATAAATAAATAAAAACATACCTTAAAAAATAAAAAAAAATATTTTAAAAAAATATAAAAATAAAAAAAAATAAAAATTTAAATATTTTAAAAAAATAAAAATGTAAAATTTTAAAAAAAAATAAAATTTTAAAAATATTTTAAAAAAAAATATAAATAAAAATACTTAAAATATAAAAATAAAAATATTTAAAAAAAATATAAATAAAAATATATATAAAAAATTTTTTTTTTTAAAAATATGTAATATTTTTAATAAAAAATTTTTTTTTTTAAAAAATATATATTAAATTAATTTTTATTTTTATAATTTTTATTATAATTAAAATAAAAAAATTAAAGTTTTAAATACTTTTTTTGTATTTTTTTTTTTAAAAATTTTTTTTTAAAAGGGCCCCTTGTTTGCCTTTTGGGGGGGTTTTTTGTTTTTTTGGGGGTTTTGGGGTTTTGGGTTTTTTGGGGTGGGTTTTGGGGGGGTTTTTTTCCCCCGGGGTTTTTCCCAAAAATTTAAATCTTTTAAAACGGAAACCCCCAAAAAAAACTTGAAATTTTTAAAGGGTTTTGGGGAAAAAAATAAGGGGGTTTCAAAAACCCCCCCAAAACCCCCAAAAAAATTTAAAAGGGGGAAATTCTTTAAAACCCCAAATTTTTGAAATTTTTAAATTTTTGGGGAAAGGGGGGAATTTTTTGGAAAAAGGGCCTTGAATTCTACGGGGAAGCCAAAAAAAGGGTTCCTTTTTTTTTTTTTTTTCTATTATCCTGGTGTATTCGAAATATATATCCTAATATAATATAAATATAAGATATATCCTAATATGATATAAATATAGAATATATCCAAATATAATATAAATATAAAATATATCCTAATATAATATAAATATAAAACATATCCTAATATAATATAAATATGAAATATATCCTAATATAATATAAATATAAAACATATCCTAATACAATATAAATATAAAATATATCGTAATATAATATAAATATGAAATATATCCTAATATAATATAAATTTAAAACATATCCTAAAATAATATAAATATAAAATATATCCTAATATAATATAAATATAAAATATATCCTAATATGATATAAATATAAAATATATCCTAATATAATATGAATATAAAATATATCCTAATATAATATAAATATAAAACATATCCTAATATAATATAAATATAAAATATATCCTAATATAATATAAATATAAAATATATCCTAATATATAAATATAAAATATATCCTAATATAATATAAATATAAAATATATCCTAATATAATATAAATATAAAATATATCCTAATATAATATAAATATAAAACATATCCTAATATAATATAAATATAAAATATATCCTCATATAATATGAATATAAAATATATCCTAATATAATATAAATATAAAATATATCCTAATATAATATGAATATAAAATATATCCTATATGTTTGTTATTCTTTGACAGATAATGTAGATATTTCTACATATAATTTGCTGTTTTTTATTCTCATACATACCATACTATTCACGATTAGTTTTTAATTATTGTAATTATTTTCTTAACGCTATGAATCAGTGACTGAATATAATGTAGATGTTCCTACACACACTTCCCTGTTCGTGATGTGTTTATTTTCTATATATACTTTTAGGTCATTTATTGTTATAAGGCCTCTGGTGTGTGTGTGTGTGTGTGTGTGTGTGTGTGTGTGTGTGTGTGTGTGTGTGTGTGTGTGTGTGTGTGTGTGTGTGTGTGTGTGTGTGTGTGCGTGTGTGTGTTTCCAATTACTTCTAATACAGTTGGATATATACCGGATATACTCTCCAAAACAATACACAGTGTAAATTAACCAGGTTTGTTTACGTGGGAAAAAATAACGAGTTTCATAAACACAAAGTTACAA
>NC_091573.1:2106721-2109221 GCF_042767895.1 Penaeus vannamei | reverse complement strand
CAATGTATGGCTGGTATTGTGGAGTCTAAACATACTGCGATCCCTGTGTCTATCATCATATTCATCAGCAGCTATAACATCATTATTCTCATCATTGGTATTATTCTCATTATTGGTATTTTTTTCATTATCAACATTGTCATTATCATTGATATCTTTGTTGCTGTTATTGTTATTTTCATAGTTATTATTAAAAATTTTCTTATCATTATTATCATCACTATTATTATCATTATCATAATCATTATTACTATCATTATTATCATCATCACCACCATTATCTTCATCAACAACATTATCATTATCATCATCATCATCATCACCATCCTCATCCTCATCCTAATCACCATTATCTTGATCCTCATCCTCATTATCTTCAGATATAGGCTTGATTTAGGAATAATTCCGTTTTAGTATCATTAATGATATTTAGAATGCCAAATAGGTATTCACTTTTTTCGTAAAAATTGAGATAAAGATGGTGATAATGATGGAAACGGAATTAATACTAAATCAAATCTATACTTATCAGTTAATAATAACGTGTTATACAAAATTCTAAAACACATATTTATGGACTATATTCATAATGACAATGTATAAGAAAAGCATGAACGAAAATGAATATCTTCACAATATAAGAATCTTATATAACCCGTTTCGAATATGTCTTCGTCAGAAATACATGCATTTCTGACGGTCAAATACATCTCTTGTATTGTGAAGATATTCATTCTCATTCATACTTCTCTACACGTGATTCTATTTGTTTGTTATTCTATTCAATTTCCCAAGTGCTCTCATATGTTGACGATATGCTGTAATACTCAATGTTTTTTTTTTTGTTTTGTTTTTTTATTAAAGAACATTTTTTTTTATTCATAATTAAGCTGCTTAACAAGGATTGAAAGATTTGAGGATTATAAAGAACGATTAATTAAAAAGGGGAGGGGGAGGAATCGATGAGAGATAATTCAAAATAATTTAAACGAAAAGGTAATTAAAGGATATGAAAGAAGGCAAAGCATCGAAGAAAAGAAAAATCAAATGTATATATATATATATATATATATATATATATATATATATATATATATATATATATATATATATATATATATATATATATATATATATGCATATTAATATATACAGATATACATATATATATATGTATGTATATATGAGTGTGTGTATCTATACAAAAACAAACACATATGTCTCTCTCTCTCTCTCTCTCTCTCTCTCTCTCTCTCTCTCTCTCTCTCTCTCTCTCTCTCTTTCTCTATCTCTCTATGTATATACATATATATATATATATATATATATATATATATATATATATATATATATATATATATATATATATATATATATATATATATATATATATATATATATATATATATATATATATATATATATATATATATATATATATATATATATATATATATGCTCATCCATCTTCTTATCTATCTATCCATATATATAACCTACCTTTTCCACAACTACACACGCCAATATCCACACGCGCAGTATGTAATCTCCTCCTTTTGCCTGCAACAGTAATTATATTACTTCGGTGAGACTTTTTCTTCAAACTTTAGTCGTATTTTCCTTCTACAGGTTTCTTAGTGTAGTTTGCGTCTCCTTTTTAAGACTTTCATGATCCTCGTGTCTTGTGAAACTTCTTCCGGATAACCACAAGGCTTAATTTTTCCGCGTTAAGCCTCCCAGGTACTCTTTAGATACTTCTGTATGCTTGCTTGTGTGTCTCTGAACGTTCAAACGTATAAAACAAATGTATACCTCTTGCATGGTACACAAGCACGTCTGTAGTGGCTGGTATTACAGATGTGTATCTCTCTGTCTTTGCAAATCAAAATTCATGTTTCTTCGTCTGGTATAAGTGTATTACACTTTTTTACATAAGCGTTATCCTCCGGGAATACAAACGCAATGCTGATAATGGATTTTTTTCCTTCTTTTCCTGATTGAAAACTTGGAATGAGAATTTTAAAAACATGACTGAATCTCGTCTGTTTCCAGTGAGGATGATGATGATGGTGGCAACAATGATGGTAATAAATATTAAAATAAAAGTACTGATGATAAAAATGATAATGATGATACTGCTACTACTAATAATAACAATGATAATGATAATAGTATTAAGATATATGTATATATATAGATATATATTCATATGTATATATCTGTCTATCTCTCTCTCTCTCAATCTCTCTCTCTCTCTCTCTCTCTCTCTCTCTCTCTCTCTCTCTCTATATATATATATATATATATATATATATATATATATATATATATATATATATATATATATATATATATATATATATATATCTATCTATCTATCTATATATTGCGGATTTGAACTGCTCTATCCCTATCTACCGAGTGCCCACGGGGAACGTGTGTGTAAACCTTCGCTATCCTTACTCACGTATGAGTAGATAGGTAATGTCTATGAATGCAA
>NC_091573.1:2079221-2084221 GCF_042767895.1 Penaeus vannamei | reverse complement strand
AGGCAGAGTTAAGCGAAGATAGGAGGGGGAATAGGAAGAAAAGGAAGGATGAAAAGAAAGGAGGGGGGTGAGGGAGATGAGAAGGATGAGGGTGGGAGGGAGAGAAAGGAAGAAAGAGAGGGAAGGAGGGAGGAGGAGACGAACGAGGGTTAGAGGGAGGAGAAGGGAGGAAGAATGAAGAGAAAGGAAGAATGAAGAGAAAGGAAAGGTGTAAGGAAAGAAAGGACGAGGAAGAAGGAAATGGATGAAAAGGATGAGAAAGATTAGGGTGGGAAGGAGAGAGAGGAAGAAAGAGAGGGAAGAAGGAAAAGAGAGGGAGGGAGGAAAAGAGAGGGAGGGAGGAAGAAAGAGAGGGAGGGAGGAAGAAAGAGAGGGAAGGAGGAAGGAAGAGAGGGAAGGAAGAGAGGAAGGGAGGAAGAAAGAGAGGGAAGGAGGAAGGAAGAGAAGGAAGGAGGAAGAAAGTGAGAGAAGAAAGGAGGAAGGAAGAGAGAGCAAGAAAGATCGAAGATGAGACGAACGAGAAAGCAAAGGAAGGATGGAAATAAAAGAGGATGGGGGAGATGAGAAAGAAGGGCGTGGGAAGGGAGACAGGAAGAGAAGGAGAGAGGAAATATATCATCAGGCTGGGGGTATGATGCGAGATCGTCCGCAGAAGGAAGGAAAAATGGAGATGAATTTATCTTGATCAGATGAAATTAATGAGGAGGGATTGAGCGCGGAGGAAAAAGGAAAAGAAAAAAGGGTCTCGAAAAAAGGAGGGACAATAGATGAGAAAGGAGAGTGGAATGACAAAGTCAGACTTAAGAAACTAAAAAAGGAAGAAAAATGAAAATAGAAGAATGAAAATATGTATGTATATATATATATATATATATATGTATATATACAAGTATATATATGTATATATATGTATATACATATATACATATATATACATATATATATATATATATATATATATATATATATATATATATATATATATATATATATATATATATATTTATATTTAACATATATATATATGTATATATATACATATATATAATATATATATATATATATAATTTATACAAATATATATATATATATATATATACATATATGTATATATATATAAATATATATATATATATATATACATTTATATACATAAATATATATACATATATATATATAATATATATACATATATATATATATATATATATATATATATATATATATATATATATATATATGTATATATATATATATATATATATATATATATATATATATATATATATATATATATATATATATATATATATATATATATATATATATATATATATATATATATGTGTGTGTGTGTGTGTGTGTATATATATATATATATATATATATATATATATACATATATATGTATATACATATATATATATATATATATATATATATATATATATATATATATATATATATATATATATATATGTATATATATATATATATATATATATATATATATATATATATATATATATATATATATATATATATATATAACAAATGAGAAGAAAAGGCGGAGAGACCGAGGGAAAGGAGAGAAAAAGATGGATAGACCAAGGGACGGAGATAAAGGGCGCAGAGACCAAGGGATAGACGACGAAAAGGTGGAGAGACCAAGGGAAAGGAGAAAAAAAGGTGAAGAGGATAGGAAGAGAAAAGGTGGAAACACTAAAAAAAAGTAAAGAAAAGCTGAGAAACCAAAGGAAAAGAGGAGAAGGGGGAGAGACCAAAGAGAAGAAAATCTGCGAGGACGAAAAAAAAAAGGTTACGATGAAACGTAAGAAAGAGAGAGCGAAGAGGTAAAAGGGGAGGCAGAGAGGGGAGAAGGGGGGAAGGGGGGGGGGGGAGAAGAGGGTAATTCATTTCCTGTCTGACGTCTAAATATCGGCGATCAGTTCTCGGCGTGGAGGTTTACAGAACGATACGAGAAGTAGGAGAGAGAGAGAAGAGGGAGAAGTCGCGGAGGGAGAGATAAAAAGAATGAGATGAAGAGATAGAGGGAGAGGTAGAAATAGAGAGAAACATATAGATAGAGAGAGTGAGAGAGAAAGAGAGAGAGGGGAGGGGGGCTTAGCAGAGAGAGAGAGAGAGAGAGAGAGAGAGAGAGAGAGAGAGAGAGAGAGAGAGCGAGAGAGAGAGAGAGAGGGGGGGGGGCGTACTTTCTACATCCGTAATCGATACTACAATCCTTTCAAAGTTAATGAATGATGCAATTGTGTCTGAAACGATTGATTTGAGAAAAAAAAATGAATTTTCTAGCTTAATTGTATAATTACACATCATGATTGCAGAACAACTCCGTTCTTCTATGATCACCGCTAAATTAAATAGTAGACTAATTCTAAGAAACGGCGCCCAACCCCACAGACGCACACATACTCTACTGTCTTCTAGCATTTATTGATTCACACGTAGGTACGCTCATACACAGGCATACACTGACACGTATGTCCATGCATACACGAAAGCGTACAAACATACATATATCTTTGTTTTAGGTAGCATGTAATCATTTATTCATGAGGCCGGGAAAGAGAGATAGAAAGTGAGAGAGAAAAAAAAGGAGGGAGAGAAAGCGAAGAAGAAGAGATAGAAGGAAAGAAAGAAAGGGGGAGATGGAGAGCGAGAGAGAGAGAGAGAGAGAGAGAGAGAGAGAGAGAGAGATAACGTGCGATTTCTCTCCTACACTTTCTATCCGTTTTTATCCGTCTCTGTCTCTCCATTTCTTTATATACGTATCGCTCCATCTCCTTTTTGATCTGTGGATGTGCGTGACTGTATAATAAACCACTTATATCTATATTTTTTCATATATTGCTACCTCTTTGTTTATATATTGTTTAAATTATTCACAAGCCTAACAGATATCTCTCACTCAGTTTCTCTCTCTCTCTTTCTGTTTAAGAGTCTGAGTGTGTGTTTGTGAGTGAGTGTTTTTGTATATGTGTGTGTATGTGTGTGTGTGTTTGTGTGTTTGTTTGTGTATGTGTGTGTGTGTGTGTGTGTGTGTGTGTGTGTGTGTGTGTGTGTGTGTGTGTGTGTGTGTGTGTGTGTGTGTGTGTGTGTGTGTGTGTGATATAACCACAAAGCCAAAAGAATATGCCCTTTCAAACCCTCTTGGAACATGCAATACTATCCTCAACCCTATTTCTTGAAACCATCCACCACTACAAGCTCCTCCTTCCCATGGAGTGGGCGGAACCAAGCACCTAACCTCCCCAAACGCCGCCCACATGTGTTACTACCCATACCACCCACCCACCCACGCACCCAGCTGGTAGGTTCTTGTCTTTGTTTATGCTCGAGGCGGTTCGTGGGCTTTCACTCCCCTTTTATCTAAATTTTCAAAGAGAGCCCAAAGCCACCGTGATTTTTATTGTTCCAGTGTGTATCTCATAGACGTATTCTCTGTCATTGAAAAGCAAGTACAGTACAAGTTTATACTCTGAAAGTAATATCTAGGAGTCCTTTGTTCACATATCCTTCATAACAGTTCTCAGATATATAGATATAGAATGACTTTGAATTGTTGTTCTTCCTTCCTCAAATAATGAAAATATTATCATCTTTCTTTCTAAAATGTTCTTTCCTTCTAAAACAGTGGTACGGAAAATAATATCCACCATCTAAACCGAAACGTTATAATACTTTTTCTAGTGATTTCGCTTTATGTCTTGTACCTATGTCACATAGGCCTACCAACGTAAACGCTACTTGGTAGAATCAATAATTTTTTTCGTCATAAACCCTAATATTGATGATTGTTTGTGATGGAATGAAAGAAAAAAGTATTGTAACGAATGTTATTGATATTATGACATTGATTTTACGTATTTGATATCTTGAAATGTGAAAATGTGGCAGAATCTTCGTTTGTTTTCATTTTTATCAGCCGTGAAGGAGAGCGAAACTATGTGCATTTTTAAATACATCATTGCACTAGGGAGATAATGATTACAACAAATAAGTGTGCTAGATGCTTAGGGTCAAATAGCACTACTTTCCATTAGATTTATTTCATGTTTGTCATTAACTCAAAATGGACACAATCATTTTCAAAATCAAGACAGATCCAAATATCTTGAAAAAATGGCAAGGAGAATTTAATACTCTAGACGACAAAGGAGAGCGAAAGAATTTTTTTCTTCTTCTTCTTCGTCAGATCCCAAGTATCGTAAACAGATGAAATTACATCGATACCCCTTGAGATTTCAGATTCTCACAATGAAACTCTCCTGAAATGCTGGCTCATGACACGTGCCATTCGGCGACTGGGAGGTGGTCGTTTCATTCATCTTGTAAAATATCTGCGTTTCATCACAGTTATTTCTGGGGTTCGAGGATCTGCTTTTGATTTTGAAATTTTTGGCATTGCATCTACCATTTACGGATCAGCTTATATGATGTTCTGTCTACGTTTCATGTGTTTCTTATATCTATATCTGATAATAGATAGATGTGGTAATTTATTTCTGTATGTATATTTGCTATAAGTAGATAAGTGTGGACTATATTCGCACACACACACACACACACACACACACACACACACACACACACACACACACACACACACACACACACACACACAGAAATACAAACACACACAGAAATACAAACACACACACACACACATATATATGTGTGCGTGTGTGTGTGTGTGTGTGTATATATATATATATATATATATATATATATATATATATATATATATATATATATATATATATACATAGATATACTGTTATGCCACAGAATTGCATTAGTGAGCAATCAACAGCAACATTTCCTCTGTCTCATTACTTCGAACCAGAAAAAAAGTGAAGCCAAATTCCAGCCTCGTGAAGCCAATCACTACCTCAGCTGGTGAAGCAGACCTCGCCGTCCCTGGTTCACTTCCGTCTGCCCTAATTAATTTTCCTGTTAATGGCTATCTCCATGCTATT
>NC_091573.1:2054375-2056875 GCF_042767895.1 Penaeus vannamei | reverse complement strand
ACCTCTAAACCGTACCTTCCACATATACACCCTGCAACCTAGCTTTTTCCTTCCCAGCCCAAGTCCCCATCTCCCTCATAATCCCTGCCAAGTCTTGAGACATTAATTAAGCACCTCTACCTTACCATCCCGCTACAGAACCCTACCACTCGCCTGGATGAACTTCAGACGAGTATCGAGACAGGGAGAATCGTCAAGTCACGCTACCATTGCTAAAGACGCGTCAGAATCCTACGACAACACAATCTTGCAAGATTCACAACACAAACAAAAATTGTATTTTTCCGTTACTGTTCCATCCTGTCACCCCCACCCCACCCCCTCCCTCAAATACCTCCAGTCACAAGTCGGCAACAGAGAAGAACAGCAAACACAGACAAAACAACAAAAAGAAACAGAATAACAAGAGGAAACCATGGAGGGAAAAGATCCAATGCCCCTTCCACCAACTGCACCAAACAATTAACCACAGTCAAAACATCTGCCTCCTTGTTAATTAGCAGTGCAAATCAGAAGGAAGGAGACAGCTTAAAACTTGTAGAAGTACGAAAAGCAGAAATAAAAAAGGAAAACAAAGATTGAACGCGATGCCTCTAAACGGGGGCACCCATAATAAATGTGATAGACTTCTGAAAACCAAATTGTTTCATAAAAACAAATGTTGAATATCATTTACTCAACACGCAAACTTCTCTGATTTAAGTGAAATAAATGTAAATAGAAATGAGTATGCTATGTCATCTTCGTTGCAACGAAAAGGGAACTTAAAGCATAACCAATATGAATGTCCTTTTCAATAAAGAGAAATATATGGCTTTAGGCCGACGAACAGAAAGTTTGTCCTGTCAACAAAAACACCTTACAAAGTACCAGAAAAACTTTGTATCATATTTACTTTAGAATTCCTTGTTGCCTCGAATAAAGAAACAAACTCTATCATAATTTCAACAAAAATATCGATATTGCCGTGGGAATAGAAAAAATACATCTAAAACATCGAGAGCAAACAAGAGTACCAGTTACCTAACAACATGCACGAAGGTAGATATCATGTTTAAACTACTGTTTAAAAAAGCCCAATTCAAGAATATAAATTTAGTTCACTCGTCGACGGCCCTGAAAAGTCATGACTCGTTACTGTGTTCGGGATGTTGCCTTGTTAAACAGCGTGCTAGGAATCTGAAGGATATAGTTCCCACTCAGGGCCTTAGCCAAATAAAAAGCCGCAAGGGACATACACTGGAATAGGTCTTCTTCCTCCGAACAAGGTATACTCCACAACGGTATACGTATATAATATTTGTTAACTCACATCTGCATCTTACTCATATAGGATTTAACCCTTTGTACCCATAGAAACAATAAATTACTTATTGAATGAAAATCTAACAAACAGGAAATATAAACATGAAAGCCTATCGTCCCTCACATTCCTTCTTAGACGTATTGGACCCTCCCCAGCTTAGAAAAAGTCCAAGTACACGACTTGATTGACCAATATCAGTTACGTCATCCCAAACGTCGACAGGTGACAGGAAGTGGCCATCGCCCATCGACCAAGGGAGGGCATTAGACATCATATTACACTACCTTAATCAAGGAAATGACTTCCCTGGCCTATCATGAGAGCTGGGTGGCATTGAACGCCTCTTCATCGACCTCTGCTTCGAAAGAGCTTGAACAAAAAAAAAATAAAATAAAATAAATGAAAATAATAATAATTATTATTATTATACTAATAAGTCCCTGCTAGATCTTGACAGTGGGCTCAATCAATAACAATCTACAGAAATGTGATCGACATGCCTTGCACACAAAGTAATGTAAGATAGCATCTTGATGCGTTTCCGTTAATCATGTGTTGACAAAGGCTGGAAACAGAATTCATCTAAGAAAACGTAAGTAAATACCAAGAATACCAAGTGTATAGTAATGAAATACCAAGTGTATAGTAATGAAATACCAAGTGTATGATAATGAAATTCAAATTCAATAGAGTAGCATGCAACGAAAACCACTCAGAACAGATAATAACCCATTGAGTTGTACCTCTGAGTTGTGTCTCTTAGGTGTCTTTATTAGTGAATATCTCAAAAGTCTCCACTAACACCTGAGACAAAATTCAATGTATGGATATATATTCGATTCATACACAAAGCTTTCGTTGCATCTCGGTAACCATTCATTTAAGAAACCGAAACAATCAGTTCAGCAAAATTATGAGAAAGACTTTTAGGTGATGGTAATTAGGCCAAACCCCCAGAGCAAAATTAGAATGATTTTGACAAACTAAAATACCAATACCCTCGTAACATTCACAAAGCATTATAAAGCTAATGTTTATACCAGTGAACGAAAATTTAATACAAACAGATATTGTATGCCTCACATTTTGATGCCGGTGACAATTTCACATATATACGTGTCTGTTTCTGTGAGTGAGTGAGAAAGAGAAAGCAAAAGTTGATTTTAAATATAGCAAAATACACAGACGGTCATA
>NC_091573.1:2016875-2019375 GCF_042767895.1 Penaeus vannamei | reverse complement strand
TGTTGATGATGCACTTGTTGTGTTATATTCATTTAAAGGAATTTTGCCATTCTCTCTGAATTTTGATTTTATTATTATTTTTTTTTATCTACATTTTTCTCTCACTCCCTCTGTGTTTGTGTGTGTGTGAGCGCGCATATATGTATATGTGTGTATGTATATATATATATATATATATATATATATATATATATATATATATATACATGTATATATATATATGTATGTATGTATGTATATGTATATATATATACATATAAATATGAGTGTGTGTGTGTGTGTGTGTGTGTGTGTGTGTGTGTGTATGTATATATATATATATATATATATATATATATATATATATATATATATATATATATATGTGTGTGTGTGTGTGTGTGTGTGTGTGTGTGTGTGTGTGTGTGTGTGTGTGTGTGTGTGTGTGTGTATATACACATCTGAATGTGTATACATTTATATATATACATATATACATATACATATATATATATATATATATATATATATATATATATATATATATATATATATATATGAACGTGTATACATTTGTATTCCATAGATTTCCCGCGTACGTTCAACACACCAGCTCTTGGGCGGCGAACCTCAAGAACGGCCTCTCACTCCGCCTGTTACCAAGGGCCTGAAGGCAACTCGTCCTCCTGCAAGCACTCTCACGCACTCACGGCCCCGTCCGCCCCGCTCGCGAACGCACGCACTCGGCGGCGCACGCAGTTCTCTTTGTCCTTTTTCGTTTCTTCTCTTTCGTTGTTTCTTTTCTGTTCTTTTTTAAGGTTGTGATGTGCCGTATATATAAGGGTCGGTAAAGAGATAGAGAGAAAGGCAGATACATGGATGAATGCTGGAGTTTATATATATATATATATATATATATATATATATATATATATATATATATATATATATATATATATGCATGTATGTGTGCATATATATATGTATGTATGTATGTATGTATGTATCTATATATATATATATATATGTGTGTGTGTGTGTGTGTGTGTGTGTGTATGTGTGTGTGTGTGTGTGTGTGTGTGTGTGTGTGTGTGTGTGTGTGTGTGTGTGTGTGTGTGTGTGTGTGTGTGTGTTAGCAAATAAATTCCTCACACCATACTAAAACATTTTAGAAAGACAAGTACAAATCAATTTGTCTCTCCCCCGAGCCAACCAGACCTTTAAAAAAGAAACTCCAATAAATCCTCGTCCAACATACTATGTGGATTTGTGGAATAGCGATCGACGCATAAGCCACATACTCGGACATATGTCACTGTGCCATTGTAATACACCGAGCGTTCATGACTGTGTGGCCGGAGACGCTTAAAGGGCCGTATGAGGCATGGCTATGAGGCATGAGGTGTGAGCAATGACAAGTATTTCTTCGTAGAAATATTTCTAAAAAAAAAAAAAAAAAAAAAAAAAATCTTCGTAGAGATGTACATATTCTTGAGAAAGGAGACGTTAGGGTGTGTGAGTTTGTTTTCAAAGGTTTTCTTTATAAGAGTCTTTGTACCCTGTTTTTTTTTATTCTCTTTTTTTCTTTTTTTTTCTTTTCTTTGCTTTCTTCTTTTTCTTTTCGTTTTTTTATTTATGGACTCTTTCTTGCTTTTTTCTTCTTTCTTCTTTTTCTTTTCTTCTTTTCTTTCTTTCTTCTTTTTCTTTTCGTCTTCTTATTTATAGACTCTTTCTTGCTTTTTTTTTCTTTCCATCTTCTCTTAAGGGTATATTTTTCGTGTGGATTTTCTTACAGTTTATTAATTATTTTATTGGTTTAGAATTTCTTCTATAACTTAATTGTCAATGTTTTCACGTTAATCACAAGACTGCAATGCATTAACGTGGAGAAGACGATGCATATGTTATAGATGCAAGTTTATACAAAACATTTAATTTATGTATGTTTATTAGCCTATAAAGGAAGACACACCCACACCCACACACACACACACATATACATATATACATATATATATATATATATATATATATATATATATATATATATATATATATGTGTGTGTGTGTGTGTGTGTGTGTGTGTGTGTGTGTGTGTGTGTGTGTGTGTGTGTGTGTGTGTGTGTGTGTGTGTGTGTGCATGTATGTATATACATGTATATATATATATATATATATATATATATATATATATATATATATATACATATATGTGTGTGTGTGTGTGTGTGTGTGTGTGTGTGTGTGTGTGTGTGTGTGTGTGTGTGTGTGGGAGTGTGTGTATGTGTGTGCATACACATGTACATATATATATATATATATATATATATATATATATATATATATATATATATATGAATATGCATATATATATATATATATATATATATATATATATATATATATATATGTATATATATACATATATATGTGTGCGTGTGTGGGTGTGTTTGTGAGAAACATAAATATCTAGCCTGAAATATTGGAACATTTTTGCATGGAATGTAACCGTCTGAAATTC
>NC_091573.1:1994375-1999375 GCF_042767895.1 Penaeus vannamei | reverse complement strand
AGAGGGAGGAAGGGGAGGTGGAGAGGGAGGGAGGAGGGTTGGAGAGGGAGGGATGGGTGGTTGAGAGAGAGGGAAGAAGGGGAGGGAGGGAAGGAGGAGAGGGAGGAAGGGGAGGTAGATATGGATGATGGGGGGGAGGTTTGGAGAGGGAGGGATGGGTGGTTGAGAAGGAGGGGAGGATAGGGAGGAAGGGGAGGTTGAGAGGGTGGAAGGGAAAGTGGAGAGGGATGGAGGGAAAAGGAAGAGGGGAAGAGGGATAGGTATGGGGGATAGGAAGAAGGGAATATAATTAAGGGTGATGGAGAGAGGGGGTATGTTCGAGGGGGTAAGAAAGGAGGGTATGTTCTTGGGGAAGGGGCGGTGGTATAATCAAGGTGGATGAGGAGAAGGGGTATACTCTAAAGACATGGAAAATGGAGTATGGGAGAGGGGGTATGAATAAACGTACATATGTGTATAAATAAACGTACATATGTATGTATCTAGGACAGGGAGAAGGGTTGGGGTATGGTCTAACAGGATGGGGAGAAGGGGGGTATTCTTGGGGTCGGTGAGGATGGGTTGGGTAGGGGGGGGGGTGTCTGTCTGTCTTTCTCTTGTCTGTTAATGCCTTCCCTCCCCTCCAGCGACCCAGCATTCCCCGCGTGTCTCTGTCGTGACCTCGTTTGACCCTTGACTCGGATGGGTTTCGGCGGGAGTTCAAATGATATTATGTACAAGGAATTGTATGATTATGTTCAATTTTGGGTAATAATGGTCCAAAGGCTTGTTGTTATTAATATCTTATTGTCTTACTGGTGATGCTTATTTGAAAACACACACACACACACACACACACACACACACACACACACACACACACACACACACACACACACACACACACACACACACACATGACTTTCAGGCCTGTTTTCATACTCGAGAAACCAGAGAAAAACCTGAAAAAAACTACATCACCCACTCACACTCACACCTTCTCCGCGAGTGCACTTTTGTCACAGTTACCCCGGCGAGATCCCGCAAAGAAAACGGGGACCCGCACCAACAACCTCAAGGCCACAGCATCTTCAGTCCTCGTCTTCTGTTTGCAAAGCTGACAGAGAAATGAGGATGTTGCCGGGAAAGGAATTTTCCCGGGGCAGGCGTGAGATCTCCGGTATGTGTATTCGTCTTCTGTTTCTTCTCTACTTCTATTTACTTTATTCTCTTTTATCTTGACTCTCCTATTCACAAAGGAGACGAAGTACATGGTTTCAAAGAGAGGAGAGAAAGAAAGAGAAATGGAATCATAAAATGTTTAATAACCTTGGGCAAGAGTTCTTCGCGTGGGCGTTTCAGAGGAGAGAAAAAAAATCGTGTCTTGAACCGAACGCTCTTATTTCTATTTCACAATCGAAAAATTCCTTTTTTTCTTTCTTTCTTTCTTTCATACTCGAGTCCCTCTTCACTAGCCATACCGCGTCTTCATTGCCAAAACTCAACACCCTTTTGCATGTGATCAGAAAGCCATGCGGATACACATCACCGAATATCCTCATGCGTGTATCCATTGCTCTTAACGGTAATGTCCGAGCATGAAAGATATGAGATGTCGTTTGCAAAGAATTCGCTCCTGTCTTCCTTTCGTGTTTAGAGAATTGTTTTACAAAGAAAGGGGACTTGCTCTAAAATCGATTCTTTGTTTCACTTATACTGATGACTGTATTGTATGATTAGAAGCTTTTAAGAATTATCAATTCAAGTTCAAAAGAGGGTACTTCGGTTATCAAATAGTTTCATCTGACAGCTGATAACAGTTTCTCCGATTCCAGATTCATTTGTTCGAAGACGACGGTTTCCATTGACTTCACTTGATTGCTTGTGTCCGATATTCCTTTTTCTTTCGTTCCCCTAAAATGAGACAATCCGTGAATGATCGAACGAAACAAAAAGACAAAAAAGAAAAGAGAAAAGAAGCAAAAAAAATACAATCCGGAAGAAAATGTGTATTTTTTGGATTGTTTAGTAATGGAAAAACTGATTATATTTTCGTATCCAGTCTTATCACCTTCAAAAAAGTGACATTGACAGGAGTAGAAGTCGTAGAGCAGTAGAAGTTATAGTAGTAGTAGAAGAGTAGTGTAGTAGTAGTAGAGTTCGTACAAGCAGCAGTTGAAGTCGTAGTAGTAAAAGTAATAGTAGTAGTTGTAGAAATTGCATTAGTGGTAGTAGTAGTAATAGTAGCATGATAATAATAATAACAATGATAATAAAAAATACAGTAATAATAACAATGATAGAAATTATAATATGGATGATAAAAGTGATTGTGATAACATCCAAATTCGTAAATCATAAAATGCAAATATGCACTCTCGAAGGAACTACGCAAAAATGAATTTAAAATACGACGGTTGCATGAAATTCTTTTGGCGGCTAGTTAAGAGTGACCAAGACACATCCATCGTTGAGTTTCTGGAAAATGAAAGTCGTACTTTTGGCTTCCCATTTGCATGCTTGACCAAGTTATTACTTTGACCAAGTTTAATCTAGCTTAGACTTAGCTTAGACTTGGTTCCTAAGCCTTCGAAATGAACGAGGAACCTTCACAGCAAGTAATTTTCTCCATGTGATATAACTCCAAACTCGTAAAACTAATTCTCCTTTTTTCTTCTTCCTCTTTTTCCTTTTCCTGGTTAACAAAGCTCATAAGAGTGAAGGAAAAGGAAAGGAAAAAAAACTAATAAGTATTCTACGATTCCCAGGAAATAAGAAACGGCTCGAGTTTCTTACAATGTGTCCTAACATCCAATCAGCAGACAAAGTTTCGAACAAAGACCGTCTTGATCTATCGGCTCCTGCTCGTTCCTTCATACTCAATGGTGGAGCCGATGACATGTAAGAAAGAGAAATCCGTCCCGTTTATTCAACTCCAGATGGTTGATGGAGATTAGAATTTACTTCCTCGGCGAAGTTGTAAAAGGAAAGACGGTGTTGTTACCTCCACTGGCACGGCCGCTGGGAGACGGGAGCTCGTCTGGTGGCAGCGGTGGGAGGGGAGGATGGTCGATGTTCCAAAAAAAAAAAAAGAACAAGAAAAAAAGCGAGACGGCACACGCGCCAGGGGTATATTTTCCTTTTGATATTGTGATTTTGTCCCAGGATAAAGTTTGGGATCCTCGTGTTATTCTCTCTTGATTACGTTAGATTAGATTAGATGAGGTTTGTTAGATTCATTAGATAGCATTCATTCCAGAACTACACGTAACGTAATACAGACTGAAAATGAAACCTAGAAGGTGAATAATCAAATAATTATTTTCTTGCCCAGAAGGAAAAGAAGAGGACACAGCGAGCAAAAGGAAGAAAATGCGGATACAGAAAAGAGAGCAAGAAATCTTCGACGTAAAGGGATCAAGGTGGAGAAGAATCAGATTTACCAGCAATTTCGGAGGAGCTGCCGTCTTCAAGATGTTGAAGTCGCAGGGCAGGAGGCTGGTGATAAAATAAATACTGCAGACTGGGAGATTAAGAGGGAAATTCTGACATCATGTATTGAAGCTATATGAATAATGAAATTAAAAATTCAGTGGAGACCCTATTCTGTAGTTATGCATATATATGTGTGTGTGTTCGTCTTATGTGAATTTATACACATACACATGATCAAGGACAAACACCTGCAATATTGTAAAGGACATTTGCATCAAACTATTGCGTTTAAATTTTTTAACCCCTTTAGATTTCTTTCCAACCAGTCAAAGGTTACTTTATACGTAGCAAAAACACCCTCAAAGTATGGTTTATCGCTTTGATGTTATTTTTAGTTGTTTAGGTCACTCCAGTTATCCGTTAAAAAAATATGTTTTATTTCTACCCATGTTACAAATTTCCTCTGAGGAAGTTACATCCATCAGTATCCCTTGTATTAGTTATCTCTCTACCTGAAATACTGCTCAGATTTTCTTCTATGTGAACTGACATTTCGGAAGGTCATGACTCTGACCTTAAAAGTTATTATGATCCCCTGTCTTAAGGCTTTCGCTTTATCTTCCACGCAAGTTTGATTAGCTTTAAGACATTATATTAGATCACCACCATGATTCCATGTTTACTTACTTATTATGGCTTATGCTATATGTAGATAATTGTTAATTATTTTGATTTGAGATATACACAGACAGGAGACTCCTGGAGTTAGGTGTTAATGTTTATATAATGATCTATGTGGTCTTTAGATAAGGAAGCAGATAGATTCAGAATGCTTTGAAACTAATAGCATTGTATTACCTGTATTACACCACATTTTACCTATTGAGAATGTTTATTTGTTTGATGCACTAGTCTGGTACTGTACTAAGAATTCAGCTTTTTTGTGGTGTTTGATAATTTCCTTTACTATATTTTTATACTAAATATAAAGTGTGATCATATTAGAGGGATATATTGTACGTGTAGATATACTATAATTAATTTGTGCAGCTCGATCACAACTAAGTAGATTCATATTGAACTAATGCAGATCAACGCGGATATTAATTTTCATCATTCTTTATGTGTTTGTTTGATGTTGTAGAATCAAGTGAGTTCAAAAAAAAAAAAAAAAAAAAAAAAAAAAAAAAAAAACACCTTATCTTACATCCTGTTGATGGCACAAGGGATACAGTAGTTCCGTAGTACAGGTAATGAAGGTTGTTTTAAGTTTGCGGAAACGTCTGTAGAGAAATGCGTTTCTTTGTCCTCAAAATACGAGCAAGACTTCTTGATGTAAGCAAATATAACATTTAACATCTTTCGGGATACGATAATTATAGGAAGCTAAAAAGAAAAAGGGTAGTTGAATGTTATAAAAGCTGTTCAATCATTAGTATGATTCCCATATGTAGATATCTTAATAGGTTCTGAAGCTATCGTTATTAGTAAATTATTTAATGTATTTCAGGTAATTCAAAATCTTTTTTCGAAGTTTATTATTCCTTTTGTTCGTTCTTTTGATTGGATATACGGTGTTTTGTTGA
>NC_091573.1:1974375-1976875 GCF_042767895.1 Penaeus vannamei | reverse complement strand
TTGTTATTAGTTTATTATTATTATCATTGTTACTATTATTATTATTATTATTATTATTATTATTGTTATTGTCATAATAATAATTATTATTATTACTATTAGTAGTAGTAGTATCATTAGTATTATTATCATCACCATTATTATTTTCACTGTTGCTTTTATCTTATCATCACTATTGTAATTGTAGCTTTTTAAAATCTATTCATACATTTATATATTCCTCATGAATTTTGCCTTCATGTTTTATCCATTCTTCTTTAATAATAATGATCTTGGATAACAATACCATTCATAATTAATAGAACCACCATTGCTAGATATAAACAGCATTACTGAGGACACGCGTAATAATGGAAAACAAAGAAATAAGAAAATAAAAATATAAATGAGAGACAACAGCGCGTAATAATAAAAAACAAAGAAATAAGAAAATAAAAAAAGAAAATGAGATACAGCAGAACCAAGAAGAACAAAGAAACGAAGACAAAAGAATTTACAAGAGCATATGAAGATGAAAAATTTGGGGAGAGAGAGAGACCGATCAATAATTAAGGAGAATAAGAGAGAGGGAGAGAAGAAAGAAAGAAAAAATACACGCCAGCACAAGATCATATCAAATAAACAAATAAACAAACGGAAATAAACACAGAAATCATCAGAATAAAAATAAATATTAGTATGAAAGGTCATATAAAAAAATATATAAAAAATAAACACAAGGTAAAAAAAAAGAAACGCACACACAAACAAACAAACAAACAGAAACATATAAATTCCTCTCCCCCCCCACCCAGCCTCGAGAAAAAAAAAACACCCAACCAAATGCAACACTAGCGAAACACAACGAAAAAATAGACAAACACAAAATAAAACATAAGACAGAAGCAGAGATCCCAGACAACAGAAGAACATCGCAAATTCCCCAACACCCCTACCCCCATCTCCACCCCTACCCCACTCCCACCCCTTCCCCCACTTCCACTAACACCCCTTCCCCTACCCCCACCCCCACCCCTTCCCCCACTCCCACCCCCACCTCCACCCCACCCCTTCCCCTACCCCCACTCCCACCCCTACCCCCACTCCCTCTCCCCCCCACCTCCACCCCCATCCCTTCCCCCCACTCCCACCCCTTCCCCCACCCCCACCCTCAACCCTTCCCTTACCCCCAACCCCACTCCCAACTCACCCCCACCCCTACCCCCTCCCCCATTCCAACCCCTACCTCACTCCCACCCCTTCACCCACTCCCTCTCCCACCTCCACCCCCACCCCCTCTCCCTCTCCCACTCCCCCCTACCCCCACCTCCACCCCTACCCCCACTCCCACTCCCCCCTACCCCCGCCTCCACCCCTACCCCCACTCCCACTCCCACCCCCTCCCCTCACTCTCCACCCAGACCCCCACCACCTCCACTCCACACCCCCACCTCCCACCCCCACCCTCACCCCAACTCCCACCCCACCCCTACCCCTACCCCCATCTCCACCCCCACCCCCACTTCCACCCCTTCCCCCATCCCCACTTCCACCCCTTCCCCCACCCCCACTTCCACCCCCACCCTCCCCCCCACTCTCCACCCCCACCTCCACCCCCACCCCCACTCCCCAACCCGCCCCCACGCCCACCCCTTCACCCTCTCCCACCCCCACCCCCACCCCCACTCCCACTCCCACTCCAAGACCCAAGGGCATGTCAGAAGCCAGGAGCTGAGTGTGAGATTACGCTCATCTCAAACAAACAAACAAAAAAATTATTCGCACACCGCCAGAAACCTTTGAGCGAGTGAGTTGCCAGTTAGCCTAATTATTCAGAAAATGATTTAAAAAAAAGAAAAGAAAAAAAAAAAAAAAACGTGGGTGGGAAGGCTGCGCGAGATAGGTGGGGGGGTGGGGGGGTGGGTGGGGGTGGGGGGATGGGTGGGAGGGGTGGGGGGGTCGTGGGATTACTGCAGAGAAATGCGTTTGTGTTTAGGCATTTATGTTTTTTGGTTTGTTTGTTTGTCACTTCCTTTTTTCATTTCAGTATGCTATTATTATCATCATTATCGTTATCTCCCTCTTCCTCTTCCTCCTCCTCCTCATGATCATCATTATCATTGTCACTATCATCATTATCATTATCTTCATCATTATTCATCATCATCATTATCATTATCATCATTATCATTACCATCATCATTATCATCATCACCACCACACCATCAACTGCATTACTATTCTCATCATCATCATAAAAATTAAATCCTATTACTGAGTATATCATATTCGGTGTTATATCCTCACTAAAATTATTTTCATTATCCTCATTAATATTATAATTATCATTATTCTCATCACCATCATTATCATTACCATTATTAATATTACCATTGTCATTTTATTATACTACTATTATTAACTGTGACAATATATATATATTTTTCATTTTGTTATTATTAATATCATTATTATCAAACGATGGTTAGATGATGGTGTTTATGGACCACTATGGTAATTA
>NC_091573.1:1964375-1966875 GCF_042767895.1 Penaeus vannamei | reverse complement strand
CGCAGACTAAGGACGTTCGCTTGTAATTTTCGGTCTCTCTCTCTCTCTCTCTCTCTCTCTCTCTCTCTCTCTCTCTCTCTCTCTCTCTCTCTCTATATATATATATATATATATATATATATATATATATATATATATACCTTTATTGATGATTTTAATGTTGCCAATTTGGTATTTCCATCAATAGTATCTTTCTATTATCTACTTAAGAGAATACTCATAATTAATACTATAATCAAAACATTTTTCTCCTAAGATCTAGCATTTCGTCCATCTTTAGTTCAACGAATCCGTTTCTCCCAATTTCTTCCAGTTTTATCAAAATCATCTGCTTCATATTAAATAAGTCTATTGAGCTTTTTTTTCCAGTTACTTGAATTAGCATAAGCAATGGACGCCAGCGCGTTTCCACCTCAATAACTTTCTCTCTTCGCCGGACCTTGTGCTTCCCTTTGGTGCAGAGGTCGAGGCTATAAACTCGCATCCTCTAATACAACTACTGAGTCTACGTTCTCTCTCGCTCTTCTCTCTCTGTCTGTCTGTCTGTCTCTGTCTCTGTTTCTGTCTCTGTCTCTGAATCTCTCTCTCTCTCTCTCTCTGTCTCTCTCTCTCTCTCTCTCTCTCTCTCTCTCTCTCTCTCTCTCTCTCTTTCTTTCTTTCTTTCTTTCTTTCTTTCTTTCTCTCTTTCTCTCTCTCTCTCCCTCCCTCTCTCCCCCTCTCTCTCCCTCGCCCTCTCTCCCTCTCTCTCTCCCTCGCCCTCTCTCCCTCTCCCTCTCTCTCCCTCCCTCTCCCACTCCTTCCCTCTCTCTCTCTCTCTCTCTCTCTCTCTCTCTCTCTCTCTCTCTCTCTCTCTCTCTCTCTCTCTCTCTCTCTCTCTCTCTCTCTCTCTCTCTCACCCATTTCTAAAAGGCAAATGTAGACAGGCAAATAGTAGGTATGTGTTTATGTAGGGTGCGTATGTTCGTTTGGGTAATTGGGTCGTTCGTATGTTTATTCCCACTGTAGGCGCTGCAGTAGGTGTAGAGAATGGGAACGTTGTGTGTGGGAGGAGTGTACTCTGTCTACTTGGGGCACATTATTGCTGCCTGAGTAACATGATTCTGACAAGTAGATTGATATATTAACAGATATATACATGTGTGTGTATAAGGACACGCACACACACAGCACATACACACACACACACACACACACACACACACACACACACACACACGCACTCACACACACATACACACACACGCGCGCGCGCACAGAAATATCAGGGCTGGGATTATGTGTTGCGAAGCGTAGAGGCTTTTGACCTTTTTAAATTCGTCTTTAGGCTCATATAATTATGCAATTTGTACATACTGAATTTGAACAAAAAAAAAAGACTGAACTGGCAAATAGCAAGATTATTAAAACACTTAATATGAGAAAAATGACGAGAGAGACAGAGACAAGAAAAGAAAAAAATACATTTGTGTTGGTTATAGCTACCTACCTTGAAAACTAATGGTACTCTAGTGTTAGGGTCCTGTGCACATACATGTAAATGGAATGTAAATGCACACGTGTTCACATTCCAAATAACAGTCATTTAAGTGGTTGCTTACGTTGCACTTTTTTCTTATTCTTCTTATTATTTTATTTTTTATTTTTTATTTTTTGCAACACTAGGTGTTAATTCTAAAGAAAGGAAGAAGCTAACTCACCACAACAACAAAGACTAGTAAATCATCTCTGCTAACTTAATCTGGTAGTAGCAGTAATTAATTCATAAATATGGAATAACTTGTTCTCTTTGCAGTTACGGAAAACTACGAATTCACTAACTTATCATTGAATACGGAACTATGAAGAGGCTTTTCGTTCGTATTAGAGAAAAAAAGCTTATGACAAATATTCCCTGCAAATATTTAGAGAAGTAAGTAATATCTGTATACGAGTGTGAAAACAGGATCAGAATACAATTTACTTAAAGCCCCAGTAATTATGAAATGAAAGAAAAAGTAAATAATAAAAATCCAAAATCTGGACGAAATTTTACTTGAAAGTTACACACCACACTGAAATCAGAGACGAAACAGACACGTCCTGAACATGAATTTACTACGCAGGACTGTCGCCAGGTGTTTGTTTACCCTTTACTAAAAGCATGGGAGTGGTGCCCTGCAGACGGGCGTTACCCATGGGCTCAGATTAACACGTATAATCGGCGTAGGCAGGTAATACAGGAATAACTCGTGGCCGGATGAGGCAGAGCCACAGTCAGTATGTGAAGGTGGATAGAAAGAGAGAGAGAGAGAGAGGGGGGGGGGGGGGGGATAGAGGGAGAGAGAGAGAGAGAGAGAGAGGGGGGGGAGAGGGGGAGAGAGAGAGAGACAGAGAAAGAGAGAGAAAGAGAGAGAGAGAGAGAGATTTTATATATAAATATATATATATTATATATCTATTTATGTATCTATCTATCTATCTATAATATATATATATATATATATATATATATATATATATA
>NC_091573.1:1946875-1949375 GCF_042767895.1 Penaeus vannamei | reverse complement strand
ACGATGATAATGAATTGTAGATAGGTGGTCACCTGTTCTAATTGTATTATTGATTTTTGTGGATGTGTTAATGACACTAATTGATA
Organism: Penaeus vannamei; assembly: GCF_042767895.1. Classification (NCBI taxonomy): domain Eukaryota; kingdom Metazoa; phylum Arthropoda; class Malacostraca; order Decapoda; family Penaeidae; genus Penaeus; species Penaeus vannamei. Next base: position 1,949,289 of record NC_091573.1, on the reverse strand, counting down.
CTAATGACGGATATGATGGATTCCACGATCTCAGTTCTTATTTTTTTTACTTTATCTTTTTGATGTGTTAGCTGTGTTACGTTTAGTATTATCAGTCATGATTCTTGTGATAGCTTGCACATTATCCTTTATATATTAACTCCAGTAATTTGAATTATCATTACACTGTGTATAGTTTTCATAGAGGCATATATATCGTGAGTCACACTGACTGATTATGTATTATTTGCATGGTATCTAATTTACAAGTTCAACAGAGACTAATTTAAGTTTTTGCATGACTGAAATCATTTAATTAAAGACAAATATTGAAAATATGTTCGCACTGGATAAAGCAATGGGTCACTGTTTTATCCATTAATGCCAGTTATTTTGTGGCACTCAAAACAAACTGTAGGAGTGGAAATGCTGGAATAACAGTGTTCATTATATTTCTGCCAAAGACTGTGTTTTACTAATGTAGTTCACAGGACATTAGCGAGTCAGATACGAAACAAATGGTTTGCGTATTGACATTGCCTTTATCATAGTAATTATTAGGAGCTAGCTTTCTGATTGCCAAGCTATTATTGTCGCTGTTCATTATGATTATTGTCATTTCCTTTTAAGAGTTTTTTTCGCTCGTACTTTATGTGGTATTTGCGCTGTCATTTATCGTATTGGAAAGTTATTGTTCCTTTGTCAATTTTTTTTTTTAGCTTCGATTATAAATACGTTTTTTTTTTTTTTTTTTTTTTTTAAGTAAATTTTAGTTCACTTTTAATGGCATTTTTATACAAATCGATATGCAATTTTTTTTCTAATATTATCCATGTTTTTTCATGACAATTCCCGTTTCATACCTGTAATTACACCTTTGGAATCACATTAAGGACAACGCTTTATACCACTCATTAAACGGATTCCTTATGGCAGGTGGACATTAGTGCCAAAATCCCTTGCACTCGAACCAGAAAGTTCTCCGTACATACGTTTTCTTTACTTCAATTAAAACTTAATTTATTCATGACTGCTTCCCTGTCGAGAGCCGTACGTTGTGGATACTGTCTTAAATCTGCGTTCTTATTACATTTATCTGCATAGATTTCGGTTTCTTTTTGTATTATCCCTTTTGCTTTTTCTTTTGGTGTCTCTTTCTCTCTCTCTCTTTGGGCGCTTTTTGGTTTTATCTTTTTTTTTAATTTTCTTTTACTTTTTCTCTTCTCTCTGTCTCTTTCTCTCTTTTTTTTCTCTGTCTGTCTGTCTGTCTCTTTCTTTCTTTCTCTCTCTCTCTCTCTCTCTCTCTCTCTCTCTCTCTCTCTCTCTCTCTCTCTGTCTGTCTGTCTGTCTGTCTGTCTGTCTGTCTCTCTCTCTCTCTCTCTCTCTCTCTCTCTCTCTCTCTCTCTCTCTCTCTCTCTAACTTGTATTTTTTCCCTGTATTTCCTTTTTTCATATCATTTACTTGTTCGTGTTTTCCTTCTCTCACCTTTCCTTAATTTCTTCTATCTCTCTCCTATTTTCTATCTCCCAATTTCTCTCTTACGATAAGTTCGAATTTCGCTGATTCTGCTTAATTGGAAGATGTCCTCCAAGACAGTAAGGTTCCATCTGATATTTGCGGTGTGTGTGTGTGTGTGTGTGCGCGTGTGTGTGTGTGTGCGTGCGTGCGTGCGTGTGTGTGTGTGTGTTTGTGTGTGTGTGTGTGTGTGTGTGTGTGTGTGTGTGTGTGTGTGTGTGTGTGTGTGTGTGTGTGTGTGTGTTTGTGTGTGTAAGTGTAAATACAATCCTGTATGTAAATACATACATGCATTCATACATGATATACGAGTATAAATATATATATGTGTGTGTGTGTATGTATGAGTATTCTTGAACATGCACGTATGATTATATATGTGTATACATTTATAGATACACAATAATTTACACAAACACACATTTACACATGATAACACATTTGAAAGTGGGTGTGGGTGTGAGAACGTGTATGTGTCCTTGTCCATCCACATACGAAGTCCACCTTAAAAATACTTTACGCTTAATACCGGTCTTTACAATAAATACCAGACTTTACACTTAATACCAGACTTTACACTTAATACCAGACTTTACAATAAATACCAGACTTTACAGTAAATACCAGTCTTTAAATAAATACCAGACTTTACACTAAATACCAGTCTTTACAATAAGTACCAGACTTTTCACTAAATACAAGACTTTAAATAAGTACCAGACTTTACAATAAATACCAGACTTTACACTAAATACCAGATTTTAAATAAATATCGGACTTTACACTAAATACCAGACTTTACACTAAATTCCAGACTTTACACTAAATACCAGACTTTACACTAAATACCAGACTTTAAACTAAATACAAGACTTTACACCTTATAAATACTTTACACTCAATACCAGACTTCACACTA
>NC_091573.1:1939375-1941875 GCF_042767895.1 Penaeus vannamei | reverse complement strand
CCTATGCCAAAAAAAAAAAAAAAAAAAAAAAAAAACGGTATTAAGCCGATTTCGAAACGGAATTCGGAATAAGTTCGACAAGTCTTTTTTTTTCTTCTTTTTTTTTGGACCGTGACTTGTACATTTCCCTCTAGGCTCGACGTCCACGAGAAAGAATTCAGCGCGCAGTGTTCATGCAGCGAAGTCCGTAATTAAAATGTGTCGTAAAATGCTCTTAATTACGAACTCCTCATGAATAAAGACATGTTTGCGAGTGCATGCAACAAGCGAGTCATGATGGATGGCGACAGAACGCAATAATAACCTAAATTTAACGGAAGGCTTTCCCGACGTGCAATGAAACCTGATTATCATTAAATTACTGCGCATAACAGCAAGGGCGCGCCTGAACCACAAGCCTTGCTGCTTTAATTATTGCATTTAAGGCCGCGGATTATTAATATTAACGCATATTTCTAGTTTTTTTTTTTTTTTTTGGAGGGGGGCGGGGGGTTGGGGAGGGGAGGGGGGGGGGTAAGCTCAATCCGTTATATGAGTGGGCTTCGTGTTTCTAAGATACTTAATGGCTGCCTTGACGGACACTTACTTGGCCCATATTGTTTTCTTCCATTTTCCCCTTGTTTTTTGTTTTTTGTACTGACGTTGCACGGAAATAGAAGGAAAACCTATTCGTGTAATATAGCGTAACTAACACCCACTTTCTCCGTTTCACTACTACAACTTTTAATAATGCTATATGACTTTTGATATCTAACATATATTTCGCTTTGTAACCATTATATGATATAAACCTAAGCCTTTGATTCTAAAAAAAAAATTGACCTTAGTAACTTAACAAGCCCCTGCACTGTTGGACCTCAGTCAGTGATGTTTAATGGGTCTATTAAGAGCTTATGTTCAACTGTTAAAAGGTCAAGCATGATAGCCACAAAAACACATTGATATTTGTGCTCGCGTGGGCGGCATACACATTTTCTCCATTCGTGTCTCCTCTCGAATAACGTCCAGTCAAGACACAGCAGTCCATAAATGTCACGTTTTTAGCCGGGACCATTAGAAGCTCGCATGAATTCCTTAAACGTTTAGCAGATGTAAGCTGTTGTCTCCACCGAATGTCTCAGCGATGGTTCTGATAAGATCGGTTGTTATAAAAACGCTTAGGGTGTTTTTGGGTCACGGAGGGAGAGCTAAATAACAGCGTGCATGTTTGTATATTTTAAACAATGGGATCGTAATGGGTATACATGAACACACGCACATGCACATGGGCGTACACACGCACACGCGCTCTTACAAGCACGCGCACATAGACGTACATGAGCAAACACGCACACGCGTTAATATGTGTCATATGTTATATATAATATGAGTTTTTGCCTTGTTTGTGATTTTGTTTCAAGTGTTTTTTTTATTTCATTTTACTCACAATTCTCTCACATTCTCATATACGTCCACGCGTGTAGATGCCTGTATTGTAAATGTCACAGAAAGTAGATTTATCCACAGCGTAAAAGGATGCATAAATCCTGAAGTACAATTACCATTAAAAATTACTACGTGAAATGGCTGCTATCAAAGGTGAAAAGAAGTTATTTCCTTTTCTGTTTTTATTTTTCGTCATTCCTCGTTCGTGTTCAGTGTAATGTCTTTTCGGCCTCACGTTAGACCGCTCTCTACTGTATGATTGGTATTACTCGTTATACTTGCCTATTTATATATCGGGGTGTGTTATTTTATTTGTTTTTTGGTAATTTATAAATCGGGTGTATTGTTTTTTTCTTTTTCTTTTTTCTTTCGAGTTATTATTTTGGCACCATTTTGATCTTTTTTTTCCGTTTTTAGGTCGTTCATTTGTGTATATAAGTGCTATCAGTTATTTTCGGTGCCTATGTTCTGGCCTCTTCTATTTGTGTAATTCTGTGTTTTTTTAATTTTTATTTTCTATTCTAGCCTCTTCTATTTGTGTAATTCTGTGTTTTTTAACTTTTATTTTTTTTTCATGGTATTTACCACACTTTACACTCTAAATCGTGCTTTTTTACGACCTGTGTGAAAAAATGTATAAATGAGAATGAATATGTCCTCAGTAATGTATTTAATAATGTATTTCTGGCGAAGATACAATGGAAAGAGGTCAGAGAAATACGTCTCTTGCAATCTATTCATTCTCTTTCATACCCTTGCAACATAATCTTTGCAATCATTCGGTTTATGGTTTGAAGTATTCAGGGAACAGTATTCCCTGTGTATGAGATTTTGCTTTTTTTTCTTCTAGTATGACATTAATTGCATATAGATTCTTGATTTTGATAAACTATTGATTATTATTATTATTATTATTATTATTATTATTATTTTTTTTTTTTTTTTTTTTTTTTTTTTTTTTTTTTTTTTTACCTTCGTTGGCCTCTCAAGGACTCTCAAATATGTATTTATCTGTTATCTTCATAATCTTGTTTTATTTTCTTTCGGAAACCTCTCTTACCGACACCCTCAATCT
>NC_091573.1:1926239-1928739 GCF_042767895.1 Penaeus vannamei | reverse complement strand
TTTTCCCTTTCTAAGACACGCCTGTGTACCTGAAACAACATCCTCCCGCAACAAAATCACTGAACAGTAAGAGACAAAAGAAAAAAAAAAAAAAAAAAAAAAATAACCAACCTCACTTTAGCCCCCCCTTTCCTAGCCCCCGGGGGAAACCCCGACGTCAAAAACAACGCCAGAGAGCGACAGAGGCGGAATAAGCCGATCCCCTGGTCTATCGGCCCCCTTCCCTCGGGTTCGCGGCGATGGAGACGGGGGGAAGCCGAGCGAGGGGAACGTGAAGATGGAGGTTGTGGGGCAAGGTGGAAAACGCGGGGAAAGGGAAAGGGGGGCCCCCGGGTACCGGCAGGCGAGAACCAGGACCACCCCCGCCCCAGGGCGACGTGCCCCCAGGAGGGGGTGTGTCGGGCCGCAGAGACGGGGCGGACTGGGGGAAAAAAGAGCGCTGTGATGGGCGTCGGAGGAGGAGGGGGGTCGGAGGAAGCGGCGAAGGAGAGGCGAACCAGGCCTGAGGACGTCGGGGGAGCGCCGGTGGTGGCGAGTGTCCCTTTCGGGGATGGGGGGGGGGGGGGAGGGGGGGGAGAGCGGCCGGGCAAGGGTGAGGGGGAAACAACACGAACGGGGGGGGAAGAAGAGGAAGAGGAAAGGGGAAGGGAGAGGAGAACAGGTGGGGAATACCACAGGTTTAAAAAAGAGAAACGAGACGAAAAGAACCGCAGATAAGGGGGGAATAACACGGGCGAGAGGTGGACGGGGGCATCGCAGGTACGGAACCCCAGTAACAACCCCAAAAAAAAACCAAAAAAAAACCCCAAAACCCAAAAACCCCCCAAAACCCCCTCACTCTTATCACCAATTCAAAAAAAAAAGGAAAACCAACACAAACCGGGGGAAAAAAACGAAAAGCGAAGAGCGGACAGCAAAACGAAGAGAGAGATGAGAAGAAGAAGAGAAAAAGGTAGGTTCCTGCGCATTGTGTAAAAAAAAAAACCCGGGAATTTTGGGGTCTGGCAGCATCTCCCGAGCGCAAAGGGGGCAGAATGGAGACCGGGGGGGGGGGGAGAGAGAGGGGGGGGGCGAGGGGGGAAAAAGGCCAAAAGAAACAAACAGGTGACAAATTGAGCATCGTAGTAAGAAAATGAACAGCAGGAAAGAAGAGAGAGAGAAAGAGAAAGAGAGAGAGAGAAAGAATGAGTAAACTAAATACCAGGCCTTAAACAACAACATGAACCTCAAACAAGAGACAATATTTTGTGAAAACAAGTAGAAGGGAAAACAAGCCAATAAAAGAACAGAATGAAAGGGAAACCGGAATAAACAAACAGAAGATTAACGAATCCGAGAGAAGCAAAATAAACAACGCTAAGTCACTGTAATGAACGTAGCAAATCTATGAAAGATACTGAAGCTCAAGTAAAATTGAATTAAAGGTGAACCACCACTGAAAGTTAAAGAGAGGAAGAGGGAGGAACCACAATAATGAAAATATTAAAGCCATTAATACAATGAGTCATAGGTGTACTATTATTATTATGTGTATTATCATGTTTCTTTTTTTTCTCTTTTTTTTTTTTTTTTTTTTTTTACTATCTCCCATTCTATTTTTAATGTGATTTCAATATGTTTATGTACTGTGTCTTTCTTCCGTTTCGTAAAATGTAATAAAGGATAAAGATGATAATTGTGATGATGATGATGATGAAAATGAAAAAAGAACAATAACGATAATAATAATGATGGTAATGATAAATTTGATGTATTCCAAAATGATAAATGATAATTATGGTAATCACGACATTAATGATGTTGATATTAATGATAACAATGATAATAATAACAATAACGATAACCCTGATGATAGCAAAATTAAAGATTATCACTACTACTATCACTATTGCCATTTCCTCCGGTACTACTATCATAACTCTTACTATAAAGATAATATTGATAACATTTCATTTCTTATAATAACCATCCATACCTCGGTATTCTATTAAACGCTATTTAGACATATTTAATAACACTAAGACCACACTCACTAACGACGACAAATACAGAAAATGTGTCTTTTGTTTTTGTTTTTATTTATTTATCTATTTATTTTCATGCTAGCTCATTCGTTTCCATCCAGAGTGTTTATCCATATTTTTTTCTTATCTTTTCTTACGTTTCTCAAATACTATGAAAAATACTATAATAATAAAGATGGACAGATTAATAATCAAAAACGTGCGATTCAAAACGTCAAATGATATAAAAACAGAAAATAGTGAAGTACAGAGCACATTGTCAATATATATTAACAGTTTCCGCTCTGCACCTGTAAAGTATCATACCTGTGGCAGATCACCAGAACGAGCGGTTATTGTACATCGGGGCAGCTTCGGGATCGACCTGTTGCTCACAACAGACGGCTAGCAGTTCCAGGCAAACCGTAATGCTGTCTTTTATATATTTTGGATATTATTGTACACACCGGATGTCCTCTCATACGTCCATGCAGACC
>NC_091573.1:1918739-1921239 GCF_042767895.1 Penaeus vannamei | reverse complement strand
GGAAAAAGAGGGGGGTTCCCGGTTTTCTTGCTTGCTTTTAGGAGGAGGGGAGGAGGAGAAGGAGAAGGAGGAGGAGAAGGAGGAGGGAAGAGAAGATGGGGAAGAGGAGAAATAAGGGGGGAAGGAGGAGGAAGAGAAGATGAAGGGGGAGAAGTCGAAGGAGGAAGGAGGAGGAAAGAAAGGCCTTCTGTGTTTTCTGTTTGCTTTAAATGGTGGCTTTGGGGGGGTCAAGGAGAGGCAGGAGAAAGAAGGGTGAGAGGGAGGGACCGCCAGTTCTGAGCAACGAAAGACAAATGATAGGGACAAAGAGAGAGGAGAGAGATGTAGAGAGAAAGGTCTCATAAGAGAGAGCCAAGAGGTGCGAGGCAAAGGGGGGAAAAAGAGAGAGAGAGAAGAGACAAAGAGAGAGGAGAGAGAGTGTAGAGGAAAGGTCGATAAGAGAGAGCCAAGAGAGGTGCAGGCAAAGGACAGAGAGAGAAAGAGAAAAGAAGAGGGGAGGAGAAAGAGAAAAAGAGAGATAAAGGCAGAAGAGAGACGTCCATAAGAGAGAAGGAAGGGAGGCAAAGGGAAAAGAGAGAGAAAGAGAAACAGAAGATGGGAGAGAGAGGGGGGGGCTGGCAAGAGAGACAAGAGGGCCAGAGGCCAGGATGAGGAGAGAGAAGGAGAAATAGAGAGAGAAAGGGGCTGGCAGAGAGAGAGCCAAGGGGAGGGGAGGCAAAGGGAAGAGAGAGAGAGAAAGAGAAAAGAGAGATAAAAGGAGGAGGAAGGTTAACAAAGAGAGAGCCAAGAGAGGGGGAGGAAAAGGACGGGAAGAGAGAAAGAAAAAGAGAAACAGAGAGAGAGAGAAAGGGTCTAATAGAGAGAACCAAAGAAAAGGGGGAAAAAGGGACAGAGAGAGAGAAAAAGAGAATAGAGATAAGAGAGAGAAAAAGGATTTCAAAGGGGGCCAAGAGGGGTGAGGAAAAGGGACAGAGAGAGAGAAAAAAGAGAAAAGAGAGATACAGAGAGGGAGAGGAAAAAAAAACCCATAAGAGGAGCTAGAGAGGTAAGGCAAAAGGACAAAGAGAGACAAAGAGAATAGAGATACAGAGAGAGAGAGAGAAAGGGGCTGGCATAAGAGAGAGCCAAGAGGGGGGGAGGTAGGGGACAGAGAGAGAGAGAAAGGGGAATAGAGAGAAAAGAGAGAGAAAAGGATCTGGCATAAGAGAGAGCAAGAGAGGTGCGAGGAAAAAGGACAGAGACAGAGAAAAAGAGAAATAGAGAAAACAGAGAGAGAGAGGAAGGTAAACGCATAAGAGAGGGGCCAAGGGGAGGGGAGGCAACAGGACAGAGAGAGAGAGAAAGAGAATAGAGAGAAAGAGAGAGAGAGAGAGAAAGGCAAAAGAGATAGCAAGAGAGGCGAGGCAAGGACAGAGAGAGAGAAAGAGAAATAGAGAGATACAGAGAGAGAGGGAAGGTAAACGCATAAGAGGGGTAGGGGGGGAGGCAAAGGAGAGAGAGAGAAAGAGAATAGAGATAAAGAGAGAGAGAGAAAGGGTCTGGCATAAGAGAGAGCAAGAGAGGTGGGAGGAAAAAGACAGAGAGAGAGAAAGAGAAATAGAGAAAGAGAGAGAGAAAGGGTCTGGCAGAGAGAGAGCCAAGAAAAAAGTGGGGGAAAAAGGGACAGAGAAAGAGAGAAAGAGAAATAGAGAGATACAGAGAGAGAGAGGAAGAAAACGCATAAGAGAGAGCTAGAAGGGGGTGTAAGGAAAAAGGGAAAGAGAGAGAGAGAAAGATAAAAAGAAATACAGAGAGAGAGAGAAAGGATCTGGCATGAGGGAGCCAAGAGAGGGAAGGAAAAAGGACAGAAAGAGGAAAGAGAAAAGAGAGAGAATGCATACACAGAGAGAGAGAGAAAAGATAAAGGGACCAAAAGGCGAATAACACAATAAATTCTAAAATTGAGATAAAAGCATCTTCAAGGAAAACACACCAAAGAAACCACAATCATCCAAGACAAAATCATATTTTTTTTTGCAAACAAACAAAGGGAAAGAGAAACAACATACCAGGAAGAAGACATAAAAACAGAGAGAAAGAGAGAGAGAGAGAGAAGGGGGAAGGAGGGGGGGGACGAGAGAGAGAGAGAGAGAGAGAGAGAGAGAGAAAGAGAGAGAGAGCGAGAGAGAGAGCGAGAGAGAGAGAGAGATAGAGAGAGAGAGAGAGAGAGAGAGAGAGAGAGAGAGAGAGAGAGAGAGAGAGAGAGAGAGAGAGAGAGAGAGAGAGGGAGAGAGAGAGAGAGAGTGGGGGGAGGAGGGAGGAGGCCCGAGAGAGAGAGAGAGAGAGAAGGAAAGAAGATAGATAGATAGAAGAGAGAGAGAGAGAGAGAGAGAGAGAGAGAGAGAGAGAGAGAGAGAGAGAGAGAGAGAGAGAGAGAGAGAGAGAGAGAGAGAAGGAAAGCTAGAGAGAAGAGAGAAGAGAGAGAGAGAGAAGGATAGAGAGAAGAGAGAAGAGAGAGAGA
>NC_091573.1:1906239-1908739 GCF_042767895.1 Penaeus vannamei | reverse complement strand
TAGTAGTAGTAGTAATAGTCCTAGCAGCAGCAGTAGTAGAAGTAATAATAGCAGCAGTAATAGTAATGATAACAGCAACAGTAATAGTGTTTCTAAGCTTCTGAACTAAATGAACTTTACTAAAGCGAGATCATTGCTGTAATCTTTGTTTTGTTCTAAGAATTGTATAGAGTTTGTACTAGTCGCAGCAACATCAGTGGCAGTATGACTACTGGTAGTAATAGTTGTATTTGTTGTATTGGAAGCAGTAGTAGTAGCAACAGCAGTGGTAATAGCAGCAGCAACAGCAGCAGTAGCAATGGCAACAGCAGCAGCAACAGCAACAGCAGCAGCAGCAGCAACAGCAGCAGCAGCAACAGCAGCAGCAGCAACACCAGCAGCAGCAACAGCAGCAGCAGCAACAGCAGCAACAGCAGCAGCAGCAGCAACAGCAGCAGCAGCAACAACAACAGCATCAAAACAACTACAACAGCAACAGTGGTAGTAGTAACAAAAATAGATCGCTGGTTATAATAACCAGGTAGACTTTTATACTGAAAAAAGCCGGTCTTGTTTGTTCTGTGATAACGAATTCCGGCAAATTCAGCACTAAGTTCAGAATGATTGCCTTATTAATCTCTTGTCATACACTCATTAGCGGATTGTAAATTTGATGTCCAAACAGTTAGTTGATGAATATGCCTAACATCTGTTTGTAATATAAATACTTGTTTTTTGCACAATTGCCCCCGGTGCTTGCTTAATTAGTAATTCATTATAAATCATCATATTTCGGAGATTAGACCTAGCACGAGCAAGATCCTTGTCTGTTTCTGCTGTCACATCGCGATCGCCTGTCGCTGGATCCGAGTGTGAAGTGTGTGGAATTCATGTTGAACAGACTGCAACAGGAACGACGAAAGGAAGGGCAAGAAAACACACGAATATGCCGAAGGCCTTTTCACACATGCCCTGACGAAGCAATAGTGAAAAGGCCTTCGGCATATTCGTGTGTTTTCTTGCCCTTCCCTTCGTCGTTCCGGGTGTGAAGTATACTGCTGGAGTGTTCATTGATTTTCATTGCGTAGCTTGTCTGCTTGGAAACAATGGAGCCTAATATACGTCAAGAATAAAAATGTATATAAATTCTGTTAGTCACATAGTAATTACAAGCTGTGGTAAAACTGCAATGTTCATTAACTTGAAGACAGATGTTTTTCACTGAATGGAAAATCAATAGATTTCAACAACGGCTTGAATTCATTATTCAAGAGTTTATTGGAGGCAGTTGTTTTTAATGTTATTAGGTGAACTGACAAAATGTGACGGCAAAATAATGCAGCTGTAATGCAGCTTACTTATTATTGGTGCAGATATAATTATAATGAATGTAGTACAATCAAAGTAAACAGTTCGTCAATGTGTGTGTGTGTGTGTGTGTGTGTGTGTGTGTGTGTGTGTATGTATGTGTGTGTGTGTGTGTGTGTGTGTGTGTGTGTGTGTGTGTGTGTGTGTGTGTGTGTGTGTGTCTTGTTATGTATACATGAGTTTAAACTGAATTTCATTGCTGTAGCCAATAAAATGTCATCTGCGAAACTGCAGAAATATGTAGGCTAATATCAACCTAAGGTACATAACACTCTGATATCAGGGACTTAGATAAATTGATAGAAAGACAAACATATAGACACTCATAAACACACCACTTTAGTGTATTTCAATAACTAAGTAAAGAAATGCGCAATGCATGTACATAATTTATAATATATCAGACAGAAGGAAGTACTGAGTACGTAGTGCAGGAAATTATACAGTACTTTTGCAGCTTAAGACGATTACTGCTTATCCGTTGATCTTAACAGTTGATGGTACTCTGGGTGTTATAGACAATTCATCTGCCTTTGTATATGGTGGTGCAGTTGTTTATATGGTTTTATATGATTTTCATTCTGATGTATTCTTACTACTCTGTTTATTTTTTATATGTATTCAAATCATACATTTAATAAGTACAGATACTTACATTATCTAACTATAGGTCTTTCATTGAGGGAATGTGGCTGTGATTGTGGTTGTCTTTGCATATTTTTTGCATATATATATATATATATATATATATATATATATATATATATATATATATATATATATATAGAGAGAGAGAGAGAGAGAGAGAGAGAGAGAGAGAGAGAGAGAGAGACAGAGACAGAGACAGAGACAGAGACAGAGACAGAGACAGAGACAGAGACAGAGACAGAGACAGAGAGATGTGTATATATGTATGTATGTATCTATCTATCTATATACTGTATTGGTAAATACATATCTATCTATCAGTTTATATCTAAAATATATGTTTATATATATGCATACACTTTATAGGTATATACATATCTATCTATCTAAATATTTGTGTGTGTGTTTATGTGTATATTCACACAAAAAAAATATTTGTGCATTTGTGTGTGTACATATACATACACATATATAAATAAATTAATAATATACTCTCTCTGTCTAT
>NC_091573.1:1888399-1893399 GCF_042767895.1 Penaeus vannamei | reverse complement strand
CGTTTACCTTAGACATGTTGGAGCCATAATGTACGGTCTTATCCGACGGGTTATTGAGCCAGCTTCCATCCGGATATTCGTACGGCCGCCAGTGCTTCCCGGATCCCCTATAAAGATGGAGAGACGAAGGGTTTCGCCTATCGGATCCCGTCGGCTTTTAACCGGCCGATGGATCGCCTTTGGGAAAGCTCTAATGCCATATGTATGGAGGATCGGAAGCGGATAGAAGCTCGGATCGAGAATAGAGATTTAGGAATACCGAAAGAACCGGAGCTGATAATTAATAAGGCAAAAGAATGAATTTTTAATGACAATCCCCCCTTCATATTCATTTTATCTTTTTGAATTCATATTTTCAGAAATTCTAAAGTTAATAATCCTAAAGTTAATAATAATAATAATAAAAAAATTAATAAAGGTATTTATAGAGTTATGTAATCTGAAGTGCATGAGAAGTAATAATTTGCGTGAAAGAAGAAAGTAAAGATAGAAATGGCAAGAATGTGTCGAAAAGATGTCTGATTTGAGAGGATAATTTCATGCATAATTTAGACTGATATAAAGGTGGCCATATTTTATTACCAACTCTAGAAAACTCTATCAATTTTTTATTATTTATTTCATTATTGTTATTTTTATTGTTATTGTTATTACTATTATTATTATTATCATTATTATTATTGTTGTTGTTGTTGTTGTTGTTGTTTTATTATTATAATTATTATTATTTCTATTTTTATTATTATTATCATTATTGTTGTTGTTATTATATTATTATTGTTGTTATTATGATTATTTCAATTTTTCATTTTTATAATTACCATTGCTATTCCTAATACTATTGATATTACTATTATTATTATCAATATTATTTTATTGTTGCTTCAGTTCTTTTGCCGTTATTATTATTATCGTCATTATCGTTATTATTGTTGTTGCTGTTGTTGTTAGCACCATCATTATTATGATTATTAATAACAATTTCATCTATCGCCAAAGTTTACAAAAAAAAAAGTTACATAATATATTGCAGCTACACAAGGGCGAATCTACACAATGGCGCATATTTATGTTATACATGAGAAGGCCTACTTCCATATACATGTCCATGAATATTTTATTGAAATGAAAGTACGACGAATTGATCAAAGACCGCTACCCCCCCCCCAACTCACCCACCCACCCACCCTACCCCTCCCTTCTCTTCTCTTCTCTTCTCTCTTCTCTTCTTCTCTTCTTCTTCTTCTTTCTTCTTCTTCTTCTTCTTCTTCTTTCTTTCTTCTTCTCTCTTTCTCTTCTTCTTCTCTTAGCGTTCATAATTCATTGACTCTCGAATTTATTTTTTTGGGGCGATATTTTAATCCTTTTCACTCGATGATTTCGAAAGTTTTCGTCTTCGTCTTCCTCCTCCTCCTCCTCCTCCTCCTCCTCCTCCTCCTCCTCCTCCCTCCTCCTCCTCCCTCCTCCTCCTCCCTTCTCCCTCCTCCCTCCTCCTTCCTTTCCTCTTCTCCTTCTCCTCCTCCTTTCCTCTCTTCTTCCTTCTTCTTCCTCTCCTCCTCCTCCTCCTCCTCCTCCTCCTACCTCCTCCTCCTCCTCCTCCTCCTCCTCCTCCTCCTCCTCCTCCTCCTCCTCCTGGTTCTTCTGGAAAAGGGGGTGGGGGGGGATGGGGGATAGGGGGGGGGGGGGGGTAGGGGACTTTCTCACGGATATGAATAATTTATCCCCAACGCGAAATCATAAGAAGAAGAAGTAAGAAGAAGAAAAAGAAAAGAAAAAGAAAAGAAAAAGAAAAAAGAAAAAGAAAAAGAAAAAGAAAAAAAGAAAAGAATAAAGAAGAAGAAGAAGAAGAAGAAGAAGAAGAAGAAGAAGAAGCAGAAGAAGAAGAAGAAGAAAAAAATAAAAAAGATGCGGAACTTTAAAAATCATGAGATCTTGAGTCCATCCCAGAGTGCGTTGGCTCTAATGTGGCACCAAATGAGGCACTCCTCTCTCTTCTTCACATGCCGTCGTTACCCTGGCACTCCATTCTTTTTATATATATATATATATATATATATATATATATATATATATATATATATATATATATATATATATATATATATATGTGCAATACATTTCATCATTTATTCCTGCTCGTTGTGGTACGAGATGCTAGGCTGATGTATTCATAACGGTACTTTAGAAGGTACAGATGTTGATGATGAAGATGAAAAGTATCAGTGGGTGGCATATGATTCAATTGATTTTATTTGTTTGTCTTATTTATTATTATTATTATTTTTTTTTTTTTTTTGCTGCATGCTTTTTTTTTTTTTTTTTTTTTTTTTTTTTTTGAGTTCGAGTGATGCACTTTTGAGGAGAATCATGGATTGTGATGAAAATAATGATTGCGCAGAGAGGTTCAAAACTATTTTGTTTTTCTCATCATACATATATTTTGAAGATTATTTTCCGGTGTTTGTTGTGGTCAAAGACGTTGGAATGATTTATTAGTGATGGTTCTATGTATTATGATGATTATTGTACTTTGAAGTTGTTCTTGTTTGTGCAATGATGATGAAAAAGGGGTAATTGTTTTGAAGAGAAATATGTAATATTTGTTTATTTCTTCTCTATAGCTATCTATACTTATCTACATATCTGTATCTCTCTCTCTCTTTCTTTTTCTTTCTCTTTCTCTTTCTCTTTCTCTTTCTCTTTCTCTTTCTCTTTATCTCTCTCTCTCTGTCTCTGCCTCTGTCTCTCTCTCTCTCTCTCTCTCTCTCTCTCTCTTTCGCTCTCTCTCTCTCTCTTCTTCTTCTTCTTCTTCTTCTTCTTCTTCTTCTTCTTCTTCTTCTTCTTCTCTCTCTCTCTCCCTCGTTTACTCTCTCCTATGATTCATGCCGATTACGGAACAAGACACCGAATAAAATGATGATGATGCATTAATGATGATATATCATGGATAGAAATGATGACTTTGAAGAAAAACATTATTATTGTGACGAGGAATATAATGCTGACGGTAATGATGAACCATTTTCTGACACCGCTATTTTCTGCCCGTTTATGTTCCACTTTTTTTTTTACTGATTTTCTTCCTCCCTTCTTCCTGCCCCTGCTGTCTCTCTCCCCCTTTATGCCTCGTCTCTTTTCCCTTTTATCAATCTCTCTTGACGTCAAGCTACATCACATCACACATTACCGGATATTACTACGCTTGGACGTGGATCACCCCCCACCCCCCTACCCCTCCACCCCCTCTGGTTCTCCCTCCCTAGACTTGGACGCTGCGTTCACCTTCTCTTTTATTTTCACTTTTCTGCTCTGCTTCTTCTTTATTTTCGTTTCCTTGTCTGCTTTTTTTGGCAATTTTTCTCTGATTTTTTTTTTCTTTTTCGATTTGTTTTCTTGTTTACTATTTTTCCTTTTCTTTTTCTCTTTCTCTCTTCTTTTATCTCCGATTTTCTTTTGTCTCCTTGTTCTCTGCTTCTACATCTCCCCTTGTCCGCTTCTTTCCCTTCTTCCTCTTCGCTCACTTCTCTCCCTTTTTATCTCCGTTTTTCTTTTGTCCCCTTGTTCTCTGCTTCTACTTCTCCCCTTGTCCGCTTCTTTCCCTTCTTCCTCTTCGCTCACTTCTCTCCCTTTTTACCCTCGTCTCCTTCTCCCCTTCTCCTTTTCCCCTTTCCTTACGTCTCCCCTTGTCCACCTTTAACCACTTCTTCCCTCTTCCCCTTCCCCCCCCCCCCCCCCTTCCTATCCCTTCTTATAGAGTCTTGTTAAGCCCAGGTGACCCCTCCCCCCCTCTCCCCTCTCTCTCTCTCCCCCCCCTCCCCGCTGAACAGAGAGCTCGGCAAAGGAGGACAGATTCAGAACCGTGTAACAGCGATCGTTATAGCGAAGCACGCGGGTAGAGGTCGTGGAAGAAATTGTGAGATCGTGTGTTATGGTTGTTACAGTGAAGTGGGTGGTGGTGACTTTTTGTTAATTTTTTTTTTTTTTTTTTTTGCTTCAGATGAGGGTCAGTCTTCTCAGTAAGTTTATGTACTCACAATATTGATTGGTATTGCTTGTGAGATGGAATAGAAAACATGGGAGAATTTACAATCCCAGATGATGAATGGACGTTGTCTAAAAATATAACACTATTGAACTCATTATTATCACTCAAAAGGCTGAAGCTTATAACGAAATATCAAAATCTTAATGCAGATTAATAAAAAAAAAGACAGCCATTATTATGCCAAAGAGATTTTAGCGAAGTTTCCATAGATTTCATATATAGAAAAGATACAACGTTTAATGATTAACAAACTCAAAAGGTTGAAACATTTAACGAAATATCCAAATTTTAATGCAGATTTTAAGAAAATACAGCCATTATTATCCCAAAGAGATTTTAGCGAAGTTTCCATAGATTCCATATATAGCCATTATTATCCCAAAGAGATTTTAGCGAAGTTTCCATAGATTCCATATATAGAACAGATACAACGTTTAATGATTAACAAACAAAAATAAATCGCCATGAAACACTAGAATGTTGGATAAATAGATCGAGTCCCTCATTGGCTCCGACGTCCTCCAGAAACCATGACGTTTCCCTTTGCAATCGGTACACGGCCGTATCACGCGAAGCTATTACGTAACGTTGCACAAATTCAGCGTGAAATTGCAGACACGCGCTGCCATATTGAGCGTATTAAGACAATATAATTTCTCAAGGAACAGGCTAGAAGGAGCGCTGTATTTGCTGGGTTAAAGGTTGTTGGCTAGACGTTGGTGGTGGTGCTGGTGGTGTTCTAAATCAATGTTGGGTTCTGTTCTTCCACGGCGCTCCGTCTCTTATCCAAGCTCCTTCTTGCAATCGTGAATTCAAGCTGCAATTTTCTGAACATTAATTTTTCTTGTTTTCGTGTTGTATTTTTGTGATTCGTCTTTTTTTATATATCTTGATGTATCCTAATAGATCCATGAACGGCTTTTATAACAGGTAACAACTAGTCACACACTGTATA
>NC_091573.1:1883399-1885899 GCF_042767895.1 Penaeus vannamei | reverse complement strand
CTACTTGTTAAGGGAGGGAGTTAATGCGGGCTACTTGTTAAGGGAGGGAGTTAATGCTGGCTACTTGTTAAGAGAGGGAAGTTAATGCTGGCTACTTGTTAAGGGAGGGAGTTAATGCTGGCTACTTGTTAAGAGAGGGAAGTTAATGCTGGCTACTTGTTAAGGGAGGGAGTTAATGCTGGCTACTTGTTAAGGGAGGGAGTTAATGCTGGCTACTTGTTAAGGGAGGGAGTTAATGCTGGCTACTTGTTAAGAGAGGGAAGTTAATGCTGGCTACTTGTTAAGGGAGGGAGTTAATGCTGGCTACTTGTTAAGGGAGGGAGTTAATGCTGGCTACTTGTTAAGAGAGGGAAGTTAATGCTGGCTACTTGTTAAGGGAGGGAGTTAATGCTGGCTACTTGTTAAGGGAGGGAAGTTAATGCTGGCTACTTCACCCTCACCCTGGCTAGATACTGTTGGTGCTTTGACCTTCAGATTTCGGATTTCCTTTGTTCTTTTTGTTTTCATTTCTATTTTTTAAATTTTCTTGATCTAAGCACTCCGTGTTATTTGTCTTTCGAGCCGAATTTTTTTTTTTCCACCTTTGTTATTTTTTTTTCTTTTATCTCTCTCACTTAACCTTTTATTTCTTTCCTTCCCGAGTTTTGACTTCATCTTCGTTTCATCTTCGGAGCGCTGGAGTTTTTCTCTTTTTTTTCTTTTCTTTTCTTTCTTCTTCTTTTCTTTTCTTTTCGCTGCCATGTGACGTTCTTCCGGGGCGATGGATATCCGGTTCGACCAACTGAAATATCATATATCTTTCGCTCTCCCGACTTGTAGATTCTGAAAGTTCCTGGACAGTGTTGGAGATCTTGGGTCTGACGCCGAGAGCTTGCAAGCAGTCATGAGATCTTTATTTTTTTTTTCCAGTCGATGGAACACCACATCCGTGCACAACAGCCTGCAATTTTTTTTTCCAGTCGATGAGATACGTAGAGTGTGCAGCCGTCCCGATATTAGGGTTCTGCGACTTCAAACGTTAGATAGCGTCCATTCTGAGTCTTGCTTCCCATCCCCCCCCCCCCCCACTTACCCCCCACCCCCTCCTCATCTCCTATTCTCCCCAACTCTTTCCCCCTGTCCCGCCTTCTCCCCCTCCATACCCCCCACTTCCCCCTTTCTTCCTTCTCCCACTTCCCTTTTCACTCCGCTATCCCCTCTCACCCCCTCCCCTCTTCCCTCTGTCCTCCCCTACTCCCTTCCCTCCCCACCCCATTTCCCTCCCCACTTCCCCCTTCTCCCTCCTCACCCCACTTCCCTCTCTCCCCTTCCTCACCCCTCCTTCCCTTCCTCTCTCCTCCCTTCCTCCTCCCCCTCCCCTCCCCTACCCCATTCTTTCACCCTCTCCTCCCTCCCCACCCCCCATTCTTTCCCCTTCTCCCTCCTCACCCCACTTCCCTCTCTCACCTTCCTCACCCTCCTTCCCTACCCCTCTCCTCCCTTCCTCCCCCTCTCCTCTCCACCGCATTGTTTCACCCCTTCCCTCCCCACTTCCCCTTTCTCCCTCCTCACCCCACTTCCCTGTCTCACCTTCCTCACCCTCCCTTCCCTACCCCTCTCCTCCCTTCCTCCCTCCCCCTCCCATTCTTCACCCTCCTCCTCCTTACCCCCTCCCTTCGTCCTCCCCCTCCCCCTTCCCCCCATTCTTTCACCTTCCTCCCTCCTGACCCTCCTTCCCTCTCCTCCCCACCCCCATTCTTTCACCCTCTCCTCCTCCCCACCCATTCTTCACCCCTTCCTCCTGCACCCCTCCCCTTCCCCTGCCCCTCTCCTCCCATCCTCCCTCCCCACCCCATTCTCTCACCCTCCTCCTCCTTACCCCCTTACCCCTCCCCTCCCCACTCGAATCTTTCCCCTCCTCCTCCTTCCCTACCCCCTCCCTCTCCTCCCCACCCTATTCTTTCACCCTCTCCTCCTTACCCCCTCCCTTCGTCCTCCCCTCCCCCTCCCCCCGCATTCTCTCACCCCTCCCTCCTTACCCCTTCCTTCCTGGTACTTCCCCACTCGAATCTTTCCCTCCTCCTCCTTCCTTCCCCCTTCCTCCTCCCCTCCCACCCTACCCCATTCTTTCACCCTCTCCTCCCTCCCTTACCCCATTCTTTCACCCTTCTCCCTCCTTCCTTACTCCCTTCCCTTCCTCCCTCCTCCTTCATCCCATTTCACCTCTCCCCACCCCATTCTTTCACCCTCTCCTCCCCTCCCCACCCCCTCCTTACCCCCCCTCCCCCCTCGAATCTTTCCCTCTTCCTCACAGCGTCTCCCGAGGAACGCTCCTTCCTCTGGCACGCGTCGGGGTTGTTGATGAGCCAAAGATCCAATTAGACGATTTCTTGACTTTCGAGTTTCTTGGGCGACGCAGATCAGGCGTTAGCGAGACGTCACGGCGAGCGTCCGCGTCCGACGGTGTCACAGGGGGACGCTGGGGTCGTGGCACCGTGGCACCGTGGCACCGTGGCACCGT
>NC_091573.1:1875899-1878399 GCF_042767895.1 Penaeus vannamei | reverse complement strand
ATTACGATTAATGATGATGGTAATCAATATTGGAACGATCATAAATATGACAATGATTATAAAGACAATACAGAAATAGATTTAAAAAATAGCAATAATTTCTTCAAGACATTCTACCTATCAAGAACAGACAAAGAAAAGGAAGAAAGAAAGAAAACACACACACAGCATAAAAAGGAATAAGAAAGAAAGACGAAATATATAAGACCAAAATATGAGAAAATGGAGGAGGGGAAGAAAGAAGAAATTTATTGGGCAGAGAAGGCAGTGGTGGTCTTCGCCATCGATCATTACTTGCAACGGGGTTTAGTGACATCACTGAGGCTTAGAACCCCTCATTGCAAGGATGAGAGAGAGAAGAAGGAGGAGGAAGGAGAGGGAGAAGGAGGTAGGGGGAGGAAAGGGAAGGGAAAGGGAAGAGAGGAAGGAGAAGGAAGCGGAAGGGGGGGAGGAAGGAGAGGGAGAAAGAGGAATAAGGAGGAAGGAGAGAGAGAAGGGAGAAAGAAGAAAAAGGAGGAGAGGAGAGGGACATGAAGGTGAGAGAGGGAGAGAGAGAAAGAGGAATGAGGAGGAAGGAGAGAGAGAAGGAGGAAAGGGAGGAGAGGAAAAGGAAGGAGTTGAGGGAAGATTGAAGAGGGAGAAAGGTGAAAGTTGAAGGAAAGAAGGGAGGAGAGGGAGGAGAAAGGAGACTGAGAAAGAGGTAGGAGAGGGAGAAGGTAGAAGCGAGGGGGAAAGGGAAAGGGGGAGAAGTAGAAAAGGAAATTGGCGAATGGCGGGAGATGGAAGAGAGCGAGAGGGGAAGAAAGAGGGAGAAGGATGAGAGAGAAGAGGAAGTAAGAAGGAGAGAAAAAAGGAAGATGTGTGGAGGAGGAAGGAGAGGGAGATAGAGGAGAAAAAAGAGGAAGGGGGGAATGAGGGAAGGTGTAAGGATGACAAAAAGAAAAGAAGAAAAAAGGAGAAGTCGGATCAGAGAAAAGGTGAAGTGCGGGGAGGAGGAGGAAGAGAGAAGAAAGGCTACAGAAGGAAGTGAGGAAGGAGAGAGGGGAGAAAAGGGAGAAACGTAAGGGAGGAAGAAGAGAAGGGGAAGGAGCAGAGAGAGAGAAGAAGATAAGAGAAAGGAGAGAGAAGTACGAAAGGAGGTAAATAAAATAAAAGGGAGAAAGAGAAAGAGTAGGAGAAGGGTGAGAAAGAAAAGGATGGAAACAGAAAACGAAAATTATGAGAGATAGGAGAGAGAGGGAGAGAGAGGAGAAGGAGAAAGAAAAGAAAGAGAAAGAGCAAGCGAAGGAAAGGAGATAGAAACTGAAAGTAAATGGCGAAGGAGAGTGAGAAGGAGGACAGAAAAAGACAGAGAAAAGGACAAAGAGAAAGAAAAGGAAATACGTAGGAAGAAAAGCAAAGGGCGATAGGAACAAAGAAATAAAAAAGTGAGAGAAGCGTGCAAATAGAGAAGACGGAGAGGAAAAGTAGGAGGGAGCAGATGATAAATTTGAATGTTCCAAAGATAGCGAAGAAGGTTACAGTAAGAGAGAGAGAGAGAGAGAGAGAGAGAGAGAGAGAGAGAGAGAGAGAGAGAGAGAGAGAAAGAGAGAAAGAGAGAGAGAGAAAGAGAGAGAGAGGGGAAGGGAGAGAGAGAGAGAGAGGGAGAATGGGAGAGAGGGAAAGAGAGAGAAAGAGATGGAGGAAGAGAGAGAAGATAGATAGATAGATTAGATAGAGAGAGATAGAGAGAGAGAGAGAGAGAGAGAGAGAGAGAGAGAGAGAGAGAGAGAGAGAGAGAGAGAGAGAGAGAGGGGGGGGGGGGGGGGAGAGGTAATAGCTAATGATGACATCAGGATGATATGACAAGACAGATGATGATGATGATGATGATGATGATAATGCTTGTGATGATGATGATGAGGAGAAAGAGGAGGAGGAGGAGGAGGAGGAGGAAATGATAATAAAAAAATTAATCCCAAAGCTAATAATAGTCAGTCTACGAAAAATTAATCCCAAAGCTAATAATAGTCAGTCTACGAAACCAGACGGCCAGCACCTAAAAAAAAGACGCCCCAAAAGACGAACACAAAAAAATAGATCTCCACCAAACTAAAAGAAAAGGAAATAGCAGAAAAAGACCCCTCTCCGCCCCCCCCCCCTAAAAAAAAGTGAAAAAAAAGACAAAGACCCAAAGTAGCGAGAGAAAGGATATGAAGGTAAAGTGATTGATTTAGAGGCACCGAAGGGGAAGAGGAGGCGAGTGCCACGACAATGCCAGGTGGACAAAGGAAGCCCATAGAGGGAGCAGTGGAGGGTGAAGGGTAGTCGAGGTGGACCTTCGAGAGAAGACGACGGTATTGTGTAAGGATGAGGGCGAGGGCGAGGGCGAGGGGAGCCCGTGCAAAGAATATGCGTAGGATTATGGATATGTGAATTAGTATGAGATAAATATATATGGACTGAGTCTTACTTGGGGTCAGTGGTGGCTGGTATATGGTTGTGTCGGAGCAGAGGTCAA
>NC_091573.1:1815899-1818399 GCF_042767895.1 Penaeus vannamei | reverse complement strand
GGGAGAGAGGGAGAGAGAGAGAGAGAGAAGAGAGAGAGAGAGAGAGAGAGAGAGAGAGAGAGAGAGAGAGAGAGGAGAGAGAGAGAGAGAGGGAGAGAGAGAGAGAGAGAGAAAGAGAGAGAGAGAAACACGGATATTTTTTTTTTTTTTTTTTTTTTTCTCAAAGCATTGAATAAAAGTAAGGGTTGAAGTCCGTCTGCTGTTGAAACGCAGTAGATGAAACTGGAATGAAGGGAATACAGCTTTAAGATAAAATATAGCTTATGTGGCTTTATAGCACGAAGGTCATAGATCATGTACACCCTGTTTATTCTTCCTTATGTCTCTTACTTCATTTACATATACATAGTATGAATTTCTGCTGATAGTGAAATCGAACGATTATTTCTACATTCCCTTATCGCGACTTCGTTTAATTATTTCGTAATAGCAATGTGGATCTACACATTGCATCCGAATTGCGTTTCGCACTTTTATCTCAAAGCAATTCAACTCCCACGAACTCAGATGTTCACACTATCGTTTTTTTTTTTTTTTTTTTTTTTTCATTTTCATTCGTTTGGAAAGACAATGTTCCAACCGGACTTTAATGATTTCCCTTTTTAACCCCCAGAGAAGCACCCGGCGGCGATGCAGGCGGAGACCAGCGGCGCGGGCGGCGTCCAGGGCGGCAAGGTGCAGCTGCTCGTCCTCCTGCTCCTCGTCCTCCTGGCCACGACCTCATCGCTCGCCCTCGATGGAGAGGATACTGAGGCGGACGCAGAGCCCCAAGAGACACTGGATCACGACCCTCCCGCCGCTGCTGCCTCGCCCTCGGCCTCCTCCCTCCTTCCTTTGCCTCCTTGTTCTCTCGCTTCGTCCGCCCCCCCGCCGCCCGCCGCCCACGCCCTTCGCGGCCTCGACAAGGAGGGAGCTCTGGAGATCCTGCGCGACCTGCTGGCTGTCCTGCCGGAGAGCGATGCCCTGGCCGAGCGCCCTGCCAAGCGCCGAGGCTTCCCGAGCGTCCAGGAGGGTCAGGTCGCCGCCGGGAGGTCCTGGGGGGCCGGGGGAGGCCAGAGTGCGCTCCCCCCCTCCTCCCCCCGGCTCTTGACGAAGGCCCGAGTGCCACTCGTCCTCGAGGGCGACCCTTTAGCATCCTTCCTCGAGACTCTGGGCCGACCACGAGTGAGTGCCATCGACAACCCCGCCCACCTCGACGACCTCCTCCGCCTCGACCTCGCTCGCCGCCCCTTCGCCGCCCGCGCCTGCGTCCACCCGCGCCTCCTGGGAGAGGGCGAGGGGCGCTGCGTGGGCGCCGTGCCGTCCTGCGAGCCGCGCCCCGCCCGCCGGTCAGCCTCTGTCCAGGCGACTCGGTGATCGCCGAGTCCGCCGCCCCGATACAAGCCTGTAAATACATGTACATAAATATAGCATTTTTATGTGTACAGATAGAGTCGTACAAACAATTGTTCCCTGTTGGCAGTTAGACAGGATAAGTCTTAAGAAACAACTGTCGTTTTGTAGGCGTTTATAAAAGACGAAGAAGCATCATGACAGACGATGACCTCACGCGAGGGCAGCAAAGGTCAAACGGAAGAATGGAGGAGAAATAATGTCAAACTTGACTGTAAATAATTATCTTTCTCTGGTCCTTATTCAAAGAGGCTCTCAATGTGTTCCTGTGTTCCTCCGAGCCTTCTTGACAATTATCATAGACAAACAAGGCTCAATAAAAAATATATATATATATTTACAAGTTTAATCCTTAGGTTTGTAAAGACGTTGATGATTATTTCGTTGGTTGAGTTTGAATATATTAGAGAATGTTTACTGATGTTGATTATGTGTCGTTTTAATATGTCTAGATCTGGTCTCTGAAGTCTTCCGCACTCTCTCTTCTCTCTCTCTCTCTTTCTTTCTTTCTTTCTCTCTGTCTCTCTCTCTCTCTGTCTCTGTCTGTCTCTGTCTCTCTCTCTGTCTGTCTCTGTCTCTGTCTCTCTCTCTCTCTCTCCTTCTTCTATTTTTCAGACTTCCTCTTCTTTTTCTTTTTCTCTTCTTTCTATTCGTCTTTCCTCTCCTTTCTTAACCCCGATTTCCCTCACGGTTATTTTCGCTTCTCCTTCTTCCAAGCAACGCGCTACTTGGCTGCCTCGGGACGCATATAACCCCAAGGGCGAGGCACCCTGGAAGCGCCAGTGCCACCCCTGGCCTCAGTGCCACCCCTGGCCTCCTTCCACTCTCCCGCGGAGGAAGAACCCCTGTGAACTCCATTTGTATTCAATGTTTTGTGAATGGACTGCTGGATAAGTTAATTTCTATGTTTAACGTACACTTTACACATTTTTCTCGAGACTAATGGATATTCAATCAATTAAACTATTATCCCCCCCTCCCTCCCCCCCCAAAGGAAAATAAAGATAAAGCACACGACATTGAGCTTTCTGTGTAGATTACATAGATGTTATTTAAAAGATGCTATTTTGATTTTAGATATCTCGTGGCGTGGTCACGATTCTGAGTG
>NC_091573.1:1798399-1800899 GCF_042767895.1 Penaeus vannamei | reverse complement strand
ACATACATACATACATATATATATATATATATATATATATATATATATATATATATATATATATATATATATATATGTGTGTGTGTGTGTGTGTGTGTGTGTGTGTGTGTGTGTGTGTGTGTGTGGAAAGGTGTGAATGAGAACCAATATCTTCAAAATACAAGATATTCCCATATCTATATATGTATATATTTTGAGACGCACGAGATTTTAAATATGTGTGTACTAGATATACTAAAATACGTGTATATACATCAATATCTATTCCAATGCATATGCGTAAACTTATACGCATACACAAGAAAAAGTGGATGGCAAAGCGATTGGATTCAGTTGTCATGGCAACCGACAACCATCTACGCTTCGAGGTGTGGGCAGCTTGAAGGTAAAATAAAGCATTTGGAAAATACTCAATCTCTCCCCCTTTCTTTCTCTCTTTCTCTCTCTTTTTCCCCGTATATCTATCTATCTATCTATCTATCTTTCTATCTATATGTATATATATATATATATATATATATATACATATATACAAACACATAAATATACATATATATATATATATATATATATATATATATATATATATATATATATATATATATATATATATATATATATATATATATATATATATATATGTATATATATACATACATACATATATATGTTATATATAAATATATATATAAATACATATAATATATATATATATATATATATCACATATATATATATCATATATATATATTATATATATATACATATATATATATATATATATATATATATATATATATATATATATGTATATATTTACACACAAATATGTATATATGTAAATGTGTGTGCGTGCATATGTGTTTTGTGTGTGTGTGTGTGTGTGTGTGCTGTGTGTCTTAGTCTGTTTGTTTGTTAGTGTAATGTCTTAGTGATGAATGAGTTATGTATCAGTGTCTAAGTGTGTTAGTGTATTCATATGCACTAAATATATATATGTTTTTGTATGTCCTATACGCGCATACATATATAAACCTTCTTCGGTAGACACATATAATGAAAGACTCTTCATCTCTCCTGAGAAGTATGCGAAAAAAATATAATTGCCGGAGCTGCTTCTCTCTCCAGCAGCTTCCTTCGGGACCTCGAAAGTTCGGACAGATCATAATTCTCAATATTTGCGCCGGTTTTTTCGCACAGTATTTGGGCGAAAAAGAAAGGAAAATAAACAAAAGATTTCGCAAGATTAAAGGGGGGAACTTCTAGGGTACAATTTATGACCTCGATTTGTAATGGATATATTATTTTTGTGCTTTGTTGAATGTATCGTGTTGGATTTATGGCATCTACTTAAAGGTGAATGGAAGTAAGAAAAGGGGGAAAAGGTTTAATAGTTGTATCGTTTTCCCGTTCTAAGAAAAGGAAAAACCGGCAGTTTACCCAGATTCTGGATCATTCCGTTTCGGCAATTATATCGTGAAAGAGAGAGAAAACCATGACAAAGCAATAGGAAAATGTTAAATATAAAAAAGGGCAATTCTGAGTTAGACATTTGGCGCGGCTACCCTTTCCTTGGGATACTTCGCCGTACGAACGAAACACACCTACCCACAGACCCCCATCCCAGGGGTATTTTCCTACAGGGGCCAAACCCCCGAACGCCCTTTGCTAAGGCACTTGCCTAACGGAGACAAGCCCCCAGAACCCCTTCCCTGGGGGTATTTCACCATACAAATGAAGCATACCTACCTAACCTCCTACCGGGGACAAGCTCCCGCACCCCCTTCCCCCAAAATATCTAGCTTACTTGAAAGAGACGGAGGGTATGACTCGGCAGCAGCGAGTAGGAAAGGGTGCAGTCGCTTATATGCCTCAGGGTGGGCGCTAAAGACAATCATCCTCGCTAGGTACGCAACAAAATGCACTTTCCGACGGCCAAATTGAGGGATTGTAAGTTCTGCGTCCCTCCAATTCCTCTCCGTGTTATTTTTAAGGGCGCCGGTTTTGGGATCGACAAAATTTAACGAGTGGTTCACTTTGAAGCCTTAGTTCAGACCATCATATGCTTTCCAAGTGTCTGAAATTGTTGTTTCTCTGTAAATTCCTCCAAACACCCATTGGCTATACATTATACTCTCTCCTTACGAATTTACTGATCCAAGTAATTCTAGTGAAAAATACAAAGCAAAATATGTAGCTAAAAGTTATTCCCAAGAAAAAGATGTAGATTTTAGGGGAAATTTTTCACCCATTGCTAAGCTAACCCCAATAAGAATGTTGATGTAAATTAGATAGATAGATAAATATTATGAACATATTAAATACAAGAAATGTAAGAATTGTTTTAGGAAATGTTTTTTTAAAACTTGATACAAATTTACCAGGGATACACAGCGACATCTGTGAAATTTTCAGAAAGCTCAGTATTGTTCACATTCGAGACGGTTCGAGATATCGAGGTTTGTAAACTTGTTTCTCTCTCTCTTTCTCTCTCTCTCTC
>NC_091573.1:1760899-1763399 GCF_042767895.1 Penaeus vannamei | reverse complement strand
TGAGTGTGTGTACGCGCGCGCACACACGCACACACATACACACACACAAACACACACACACACACACACACACACACACACATATATATATACATATTTATATATGTATGTGTGTGTGTGAATATATATATATATATATATATATATATATATATATATATATATATATATATATATATATATATATATATATATATATATATATATATATATATATATATATATATATGTATATATATGTTCATTAATCAACCTATCTACCAACTTATCTTTCTGTTTATCTATATACAGATAGAAAAATATATATTGGTGAGTTGAAAGATAGATAGATATGAGTACACTGATTGATAGATTGACATACATTGATGGATAGGAAGATAAAGAGGGACAGAGTGAGTTCATTACACTAATAAAGAGGGACAGAGTGAGTTCATTACACTAATAAAGACACAAAGGCCAAAGTCTATTGACAATTCAAGCCATATTTCACTTACTGGTTCAGATTTAACAGCTTCCCAGAATATTGTTATAGATTAATTAGATTAATTGTTCTATCTATTCAGCAATTATTTATGTTCTTAACTATGTATGTATCTGTTTGCCACTCTGGTTATCTATATATCAATTTACCTATCTGCTTGTCTGTTTATAGAAAGGGTTGAAAGATAGATAGCTATAGGTAGATAGATAAATAGATCGATAGATAGACATGGCTGGAGAGGTAGATAACGAAAGACAGATTGAATTCCGTAAGCTAATAAAATATCTGCAAAAGACCACAGGCTAAACTCTACGGGCACTCCAACCCATATTTCACTTACTCCGTTTTTGAAAACATATTATCGATCTATTGTTCTACCTATTCAGCAGTTGTTTATATTTATATCTCTCCATCTGCTTATTAGTCTGCCTATCTATCTATCCATTCATCTGTTCATCTGTCTGTCTATAGATAGGTAGATAGATATAGGTAGATTAATTGAAAGATAGATAGACATAGATATTTAGGTAGATAAAGAAAAACAGAGTGAATTCCGTACATTCTGACCTCATGTAATTTTCTTTTGAGTACTGTGAAGAAATAATATACATATTCACCAGTTGTTTATATATATATATATATATATATATATATATATATATATATATATATATATATATATATATATATATATATATATATATATATATATATATATCTGTTCCTAAATCTGTCTATCTATCTGTTTATCTATGAGTGATTTTCGTATAATAATAAACATTTCCAACCACATTTAATTTCCTTTTAGAGTCGCATAAGGAAACAATATTTCTTAAGAGTATTACAAATATATGGCATAGAACTATATGATAAACTCTACGGACATTTACAACCATATTTCACTTATTGCTTCAAATTAAATAGCTTCTCAATACATATTTTCTACCCATTACTTTGTCAATTCAGTCATTGTTAATATCTTTAAATATCTTTCTATCTGTTTATCAGTCAACCTATATATCTATATACCAATCTATTTCTGCCTGCCTATTTGTTAATGTGTTATTTGTTAAATAGATAGACATTGATGAATAAGGAGATAAAGAAAGACAGAGTGAGTTCATTACACTAATAGATATTTGGGAAAGACACAATGGCTAAACTCTACGGTCAGTCCTAGCCACATTTCACTTAATGCTTCAGATTATATAGCTTTCCAAAACATATCGATTAATTGCTCTATCTTTTCAGCAATTATTTATATTCTTAGTTATGCATGTATCTATTTGTCATTCCGGTCAATTTTGCCTATTTGCCTATCAATTTATAGACAGGCAGATAGGTTTATATTCTTAATTATTCATGTATCTCTTTGCCACTCTGGCTATCTATCTATGAATTTATCTATCTTCCTGTCTATTTACAGATTGGAAGATTGAATGGGTTGAAATGTAGATAGATATAGGTAGACATATAGATAGACAGATAGATAGACATAAATGGAGAGGTACATAAAAAAAGATTGAATTCCGTAAGCTGATAGATTATTGGCAAAGAACACAGGTTAAACTCTACGGACACCCCAAGCCACATTTCACTTACTTCTTCAGATTAAACATATTATTGATCTTATTACTCAGTCTATTCAGCAGTTGTTTATATTCATATCTGTCCATCTTTTTATCAGTCCATCTATTTATCTATCTATTCTTCTATTTATCTCTCTATATAGACATATACATAGATTAATGGATAGGTTGAAAGACAGGTAGATAGATATGGGCAGACTAATTGACAGATAGATAGACAATGATATTTAGGTAGATAAAGAAAAACAGAGTGAATTCCGTCCAATAATAAATATTTCTGTCCACATTTAATTTCCTTTATGAGTAGTGTGAAAAAATTACGCCTATTCAGCAGTTTGTTATATTTATATATATAAGTGTTACTATCTATTTGTCTATCTATGACTGATTTCCGTGCTGTAATAAAAATTTCTAACCACATTTATTTTCC
>NC_091573.1:1743399-1748399 GCF_042767895.1 Penaeus vannamei | reverse complement strand
GCGTTCTGCCCCAGATTATCTTCCGCTGTCGTGTGGGTGTTGTTCTCTTCCTCGAGCTTGTACAATTTGCATATTCATGTCACATTAACTCCCGGAATATTGTCGATTAATGTACAATATGGATTCCTTTTTTGGGCAGTTTTGTTTAGTTTTATCTTTTTCTTTCTGATTTTTTTTTGTTTGTTTTATTTTTATTTTTTTCTTGTTTATTTTTTGTTTGTTTTATTCTCCTTCTTTTCTTCTTTTCTTACTGATATTTTTAAAGGGTTGAATATATTGAACTCCGGTTGAGGTTATGTACAATATCAATTTGAAAACACTTACAATATCAGGTTTTATCAATTATCTAACTACTTCAAAGTAATATTAGGTGACATTATATACATTAACTTAGATAGAATACAATATCTTTAACCTTTTAAAGTTAATATCAGCACGAAACACAGTGAAAAAACACAAAGAAAGAAAGAAAAAAACATTATATGCACTGGAACAATGTCATATATCAATGGACAACATATAATCTTTTTCATTTTCCTTTCTTGTTTTGGTCCCACACAGCAGCACAAGAGATGAAGCTAGTCGTAATAAATGTCGCCAAAATATTGATATCTAATGAATAATGTTAATTTAGATGTTATCCAAAGCTGTTATTATATACGACGACAAACAGATGCAGGAATAGAACTCATTATATATATATATTCAGCTGCAGAATATTACAGTTGTGTTTGTCAGGAATGAACTAATTCATCGCGCTGGGTTTGAAATATGAATTATATTTTACAACGAAATTTAAATTGTCTCTTAGCCTATTGTTGGTGCGGCGGGATGCGACACACCTAACTAGCATCATACGTCTGGCAGCTGTGATAGTGCTACCAATCTACGTAATTTTCTGGAAATGGTTTCTAGTTTAATTTAATAGCTCATCCTGTGTGCTGCTAAATACAGAGGGCAGAGGTCTTAAAAAGAAAAAGAAAAAAAAAAAAAAAAAAAAAATCTATAGTGAACACACATCAAACTACCATAGTTTTTCTTTTTTTTCTTTTTTCTTTTTTCTCAAGCTTATTATTCATATTTATTAAACTAATGTTAATTTGAGAAATAATAGGCATGAACTTGGTCCTATGCCAATTACCTTAATAGAAATTAGTTAATTATGTTGCTATAACGACAAGGAAAAATATCACGATGTGCTTCCTTGCCTTAAAAATGCGTAAACATACTTATTAAAGAGAAGGTCACATAGAGCCTCACCACCAAGACCTAAAGGATTTTTCTAATCATTGCATCCGAATGACGAGATAAATTTTATATAAATACGGGTTATGATAGCCTGGGTAATATTTTGCAGTCTGTCAACATTAGTTAATAATGTTAATAACAGTAAAAACGAGTAAGTTTTCCTATTTTCAGGACACTTGTACATTAATATCATCAAGTGAAAAATTGTGGGTCTCGTATCCTTAAAAATCTCTTCGATAACAACAGACATAATGTTAAACCATTTTCCATGGCATGTGGAAACAGACTATTACACTATGATTTATTTTTCCTTAAAATGTAGTTTGTTCTTTCTTTTTTACTTCTCGGCTTTCACAGCCCAGAAAAAAAGGGAAAAAAAGAAAAAAGAAAGAACAAGAAAAAAAATATATACATATGTATATCTATCTATCTATCTATCTATCTATCTATCTATCTATCTATCTATATATATATATATATATATATATATATATATATATATATATATATATATGTATGTATAAGTCGGTTTCTTACGTTACAAATTTCTTCTGAATCATTGTTGGTTTAATTGTCGTTTTTGTTTTTATTAGTAATACTGTTATTACAATAATAACTTAATGTCATTATTATTTTTCTTGTTCTTTCTTATAATTATAATTATAATTATTATTATTATTATTATTATTATTATTATTATTATCATTACAATGATAACAATAATTATCATTATCATTGTTATCATTTTTACTATCGTTATCATCCAAACATTCAATCAATCAATCACTATCATCATTGTTTTTGTTGGTGTTATTTTTACCATTATCATCATCATCATCATTATTTTTATTTAGATTATGATCATCAATATCATTACCTTCACTGATATTATTATGCCAGTAACATCGTATCTATGATAACATTCTTAGTAGTACGTCAAAATCCTTCGTCATTTCGCTTGTAGTCTTAGCAGAATGTGGACAAATACTTAGCAAATAGCACCCTGAAGATTTGCTTTTTTATTCTTATATTTATTTTCGACAAAAACTTCTTATGATTTAGTAGTTGTCATGTAGATACTGATTTCTTAGCTTTTACCAATATACTTAAGTAGATGAAAAGAGATGGAAAGAATTGGAAAGAAGATCCTACTACTAATGAAATTGTTCAGTGCACCATAATGAATCTGTGGCACCAGGAAGATTATTTTTTTTTATTGATACTATCACTATGAATCTACTGTACATTTCAATACAAAGAGAATTTTTGCATTCATTACTATTATTTCCCTATTCTCAGAGTAGGACTCTTAGTGTTCTATCTTTTAGTGATTAATTATTTAGAATTATAGTCTGAGTCAACAACCAAGGTCAAGGCGAAAACCTTATGAGATTATGATGTTAAAATATTTTTAAAACGTTTTAAAGTCTGTCAAAAATGTCCCTTATAATCACAAATGAATGAAGATGAGCTACCGCTTCTGAAGGATCCTTATCTGGATACATCTGCAGCAATGACGGAGGAACCAATAGCTTCTCTACCCTTTTATTTACATGTTATCACTCTTACTGCAGTGTGAATCAGCGTGAGTTTATCAGCGTTCGTAGCCAGTCTCTCCATAACAGGTGTTGGGGTCCAGCTGCTGAGTCGTAGAGGAAGAACCGCTGTATAACTCCGAATAACATTTGTCTAGATTCGTTCTTCGCATTGGACATCGGCTGCCTGGATATTATATAGATAGATAGATAGATAGACAGATAGACAGACAGACAGACAGACAGACAGACAGACAGACAGACAGACAGACAGACAGATAGATAGATAGATAGATAGATAGATAGATAGATAGATAGATAGACAGACAGACAGACAGACAGACAGACAGACAGACAGATAGATAGACAGACAGATAGATAGACAGACAGATAGATAGATAGATAGATACGAATATCTCCCTATATGTATGCGTGAGATGCACTCTCTTCATTACATATGAATATTCAATTTTATTATTGTCTTTGTATATCTTCCCTTTCCGTTGCATGTGAAACGCGATACTACATTGGACGCCAGATTAGCTTTCTCGCGAAAAGCTTTTGTAAGACACGTTTTTACTTAGCTAGTGTAAGCTGGATGATTCGGTAATAGCTGCAGAGATATTGTGATATTATCCTGATTTATTTATTTATTTATTTATTTATTTATTATTATTTTATCTACAAATCTTGTATTGTATTTTGTTCAGACTTGGTAAGAAATTCGGTACTGCAAGTCGTTACGGAAGCTTATCACTTTCCTTGAATAATTAGATTGCGCAATGTATACTCTACGAGCATTGACCTTTATTATCACTGTTACCTAATAGCAATACTTGGTGCAATATCCTCTGTACTTGTTGAGTGCAAAGATGTAATAAACCTTTCTCATCGAATTACATCCCAGTTGTCGACATAGTTCAGTGTTTATTGCTTTCGCCAGCGCTGAGTTTCCTTTCATAAAGTGCAAATTCAACGAGAGATATCCTTGGCTTCGTGATAGTTCGTACCGCTGGAGAAAGGGTTATGGGTTATTGGGATAAACTTATTTTTTCTCCTACAAGACCGCTACACTTGTTCATGCATCATATATACTTTCTCTTCGGCAACAATACGAACTGCGAAAAGTTAATTGTAAATAATTTCAATAAGCTGGTGATAATATACAATTGGAATCCTATTAACAGTTTTATTTATTTATTTATTTATTTATGTTCATTGTAATTAGTTGTGGATAAATGTCTTTTCTCATTCTGTTCACTTGATATTATGAAAAAAGTAAAGTACTAGCTTAACATCTCGCAGACTTGATACAAAAATATGCATATTATTAAAAGTAATTAAAAACAAACCATTACAGATCTGACTCGAAGAACCATGGCTAAATTTAATCACTAAGTTTAAATATTCCGACAAGGATAATGCTGAATACAATGAGAAAAGGAAATAGTAATAAAAAAGTAAAAACGACCGCCCATGGAGAGCCAAAACATGGCACTCATTTGTGGTGACCAAATGGACCATGCGGACAAGGACACTGTGTCTTACTTACCACTACTATCCAAGAATGGGACCATCTGTTCGGCTAAATGAATCGTGAGGGCATGTGTTCCCACTCTTTTTCCTTTTTCAACCCTCTACTCTTACGTTCTGTTTCCCAACTCTTCTCTGTCGTTCTTTCTTTTACTCAAATCTCTACTCTTTCTTTTTATTTCTCCTCTCTCCTCTCTGTCTCTCTTTTTATTCCCCTCTCTCCTCTCTGTCTCTCTTTTTATTTCCCCTCTCTCCTGTCTGTCTCTCTTTTTTTCCCCCACCCCCCCTCTCTCTATTTCCCAAATCTTGCCTGTCTCTTTTTCTCTTTCTCTCAACCATATTCTCTCTCTCTTTCTATTTTTTTGTCTCCTCTGTCTCTTCCTACTTTTCATTTCTCTCCCTCCTTTCTCTTTCTCAATCCTCGGCTCTCTCCTTCTTTACCTTTCTCAATCTTCTCCTTTTCTTTTACTCTTTTTCGATCCTTCTTTCTCTCCCTTTCTCTTTCTTAGCCCACCCATCTCCCTCTGTTTCTTACAAAACCCTCCATTGTCTTTCTTTTTTCTCTCTCCCCTCCCCACTTTCCCTTTCTTCAATTTACCATCTCCTTTTCCCTCTTTTGAACCTCCCCTCCCCTCTCCTTTCCTTTCTTATCCAACAATGTTCTCTCTCTCTTTCCTTATCAGT
>NC_091573.1:1733399-1738399 GCF_042767895.1 Penaeus vannamei | reverse complement strand
TAGCACTGTGGAGGAGAGAGGAACGCGGAGGTATGGAGGGTCTTGGTGCGTGTAGTGCTGTGTATTTGGTTGGTTCTTTGCTGTGCTTCGCTGTGGGGGATCATTAAGTGGGGTTGTTGTGGATAAGAGGTTAGTCATATGACTGTGTATTATGTGTGCTGTAGTAGCGACGTATATGAAGCAATCTAAAGTATAAACAGTAAAATAATCAAGCTTACACACACGCATACACACACACGCTCGCTCGCACGCACGCACGCACGCACGCACGCACGCACGCACGCACGCACGCACACACACACACACACACACACACACACACACACACACACACACACACACACACACACACACACACACACTTAGATACTGGATTCACAACAACTCTTAACATTATGTACATTTTTGACCTCCCTGCATAGTTATTATCTTGCCATACACACAGTGAACTGCGTTTGTTTGGATATCCGCTTCTTTCGACGCTGACTGAACACAAAGTTTGTTATCTTTGTCTATAAGATGTATGCTGTGAATGCAATATAAAGGAGCTTTATGAAAATTTTCTTTATTTTTGCAGTATTTATTGCTGTTCCTGTTCACAATAAATATCAATTGCTACCATTGATATTTATTGTTATCATCACTTCTGTTATTATTGCTAATGTTATTACTGCTAAAATTATCATTGCCATTATCACCATGATGACCCTCATCTTGATTATCACCATCATCATAACTATCATCATTGTCACCATCACTATCATCATCATCATCGCATGAACATAACCATGATCACCATTTTAATGACTTTCTTCATCATCATACTTGTTGCAGGTGTCATTGCTGTCTTAAAAAAAGAAAAAGAAAGAAAAATAGTAATAATAATCGATTAAGTGAACAAACAAATACATAAAGAGACAAAATCGAATAGACTAAACAAGATGTTTTCTTCCTATATGTCTAAACCAGTGGTCCTTGACTCGACAACCTTCAGGAGCGTCGTCTAATACTCGTATTTTACACATTTGTTTTTTCTTTAAAGTAACTACCTTTCTAAACTGAAATATTGGGAAAATTTATGAAACTTTATCCAATAAATTCCAATCAAAGTTTTATTTATTACCTGTAGCTTATCAAGCATTCTATTAAAGTAACTTCAAATAGTATGTATGTTTTCAAGGGATTGTAATAACTATGCATGTATGATGGTGGTGTGTTGCAGAGGTTTAGGAATATAAAGAACATGAATATAAAGAACAACTATATAATTCAACTATCTTTCCCATGCAGTCCGTATTTCTCTTTCGCTCACTTGCTCACGTGTGTGTGTGTGTGTGTGTGTGTGTGTGTGTGTGTGTGTGTGTGTGTGTGTGTGTGTGTGTGTGTGTGTGTGTGTGTGTGTGGACGCGCACGTTTCTGTGAACATATTGCAAACTACTATGCACACATGTATCCTAAGCACATGCACGTTGATGTTCAATAGATTTCTATACATATAAAAACACTATTTTGGAACATTGTTATTAGCATTATAATTATTTATATAATCATCAACCTCATCACCACCATTATCATTACATCATCATCATTATATCCTCAAAGGTGACTAATAAAATCCTCTATGATTCTTCATTTTTTGTTGCAATAAGAAAAAAGACATTATGACAAAATGTATCAATGTTAACATTGTGATAACAAAATAATTGAGGTCATGAAGAAATTATAAAAAAAGGAATAAAGAAGTCTAAATTTGAAGGCATAGATAATAACCAAATAAATTTATCTTATTCATAATATACGAAGCAATTAGTTATCTTAATAGCTAATTAGGAGCAATAATTTTTACTACCATAAGGGTGACCTGACAGAGTTAAGAAGCAATCAATCAAATTAAATGGATGTGACCTTCAGACACGGGTGCAATTTGTGTAAAATATGTATTATATTGTAAATTGGTTTCATAGTCATATCCTGTGAACTAAAATGAACTGAATGAACATGGTTTTCTTATAATACCAGTATAATATAGATTTAGGGTTGGATAAAGTGTTGACTCTAACTCTCATTTTCTAACAATCTGTTGAAAATGTTATGATTTCGTGCTCTGTGGTCTACAACCTGTGGTGGGGTTTTGGAAATCGAGTCATGGGAGGTTGACAGCTGCAGATTTCCACATCACCTGCAGCTGTCAACCTCCCATGACTCTCGTATACCCGCATCGATTTCCACAACCCTACCACAGGTTGTAGGCGCACTATGGAAGAAGGCAAAATAATCTAATATTCATAATGAAGAAATATAGCTGCTAGGAATCTTTGCACCAGATTCGTGGATAACTCGCTCAGAAATGATAATGTTGTTTCATTAGAACTTATATGTATGTCATTTTTTTCAGGGTAAAACTATGACTTTTTGCCCATATAAATAGTGTCTTGAATTCCCTTTGATTTTAAACATTTTCAACGAAATGTAGTATTAAGTCTCATACTAATTGCTGAAAGTGTAATAGATAGAAAAGTGTATAGATTAAACAGACTACACTTCTCTTTCCTTACTTTTTATCATCATTAACTACACGTGACTGTCAAGGGTTTATTGCACTTAATCTCAGGATTATATTTTATTTACCAAAAAAAAGGGCTACCGACCTCTGATTAAAAATCCTACCCAAGCATATTGATAATTATTACATTATGAAATCATAATTATGCACTAAATAAAGGATTTTGGGAATATTTTGTGCTGATAATTGAAATGTTGGTCTTCAGTTTTATTAGGTGTGTAGACTGAAGACATACATATTACCCACAAAAATTGACCTTATAAACAGTCCTGATTTTAAACACTGAATCCTTTTTACTTTTACGACTTTAACTTGCAGATATTAATTACATTCTTATATATCAAAAACAAGGCTTACTGTATTATTCTTACATACAGAATGCATTTTTGTTCTGGGTGCAATAAGCATACCCAAGAGAAATAAGTCACAGTGAGTACTTTTAAAAAACTAAACGCTTTATAACTTACATCATTTTGTAGTGTTTACTTAGAAAATAACTAAAAAAATCATCGCATTACTATTGGTATAATCCAATTCCATAAAATATGAGTATATGTTTTTACATGCATGTGGTTTTGTATCTATATCTATATCTGTCCGGGATTTCTTTGCTTTGATTTTATCTGCAATTAAACTTTGGTTCTCTTAATGGTATCCACTGGAATACTGATTATCTCGGGACATATTAAAACCCCATATTGCACTTCATGAATATAGTCCAATATTTACAAAAATGTCACACATGATAAAATTATAAAGCGTAATTGGTTGGCAAGTTGAAACTCCGTCAAACAGAATTAAAATATCGGGAGAACGAAGGGAGGTGGTCGGCTGAGTTTGTTATCACCCGGGTTTAAAGACCAGGTAGCCACTGGTGGAACGGACTGCAGCGATCAACAAAGAATAATCCACCAGCTAAACAGAGGTAATATTCGAATTATCTTCCTCACGTTATTTTCCCAATTCTCAACTCACTTCACAGTATTTAATTCATCCTTTACGGAATCTACCAATCAAAAAATGTAAATAAAATGAAAAAATACGTACTTCCAAGTGTTCAGGTGTCAAGATCAGAGTAGAGTGGCCAACCATAGAAGGACAACCACCAACTAGGATTGATGTTGATGTTTTGTTCGCCTTAAACATTATATTAGAACGGGCGGAGGCGAACCCAGAGGACACTTGCAATCATCATACGTACACCAGATAGACAAAC
Source organism: Penaeus vannamei (assembly GCF_042767895.1). Taxonomy (NCBI): domain Eukaryota; kingdom Metazoa; phylum Arthropoda; class Malacostraca; order Decapoda; family Penaeidae; genus Penaeus; species Penaeus vannamei. The sequence continues at coordinate 1,734,620 of NC_091573.1, read as the reverse complement.
ATACGCACTACCAACAAAGATATAGTGAATACAACAACTATAACACCATGAACCATTGACAATATCTTTCTATATCTTTGTTAATCTCTCTCTCTCTCTCTCTCTCTCTCTCTCTCTCTCTCTCTCTCTCTCTCTGTATATATATATATATATATATATATATATATATATATATATATATATATATATATATATATATATATATATATATATATATGTATGTATGTATGTATGTTAATATATGTATGTATATATAGAGAGAGATTCTATGAATTAAGAAAAAAATACAAGAAAATATTTTACCTGTTCGCGTAAGGGTTTCTTCCTCGTTGCCGTTATTTTCACTCTCGCGTTTTCTTATCTCTTTTCGTCACGGGAAACAATACATCATTTCGTGTTGAGCGGCTTATAATACATTTTTTGAGTCGATGAATTCTCGATAACGATGGGGGTTCCAGTATTTTTTTTTTTTTTTTTTTTTTTTTTTTTTGCATCTATGACATCGGTAATTGATGAGAGCAAAACAAAAATTGATTCGGGGAATTTCCCAAATATTAAAATCCTTACTCAGTACATAAGATCTTCTTGTTATATCTAACATTTTTTCTCTTAATTCAGTGGGTAATTAAATTCTGTGTACTGCAGTTTTCTTTAGTGAATTTTGCTGCACATAGATGGCTCCACAGGTACAAGGGCGCTAAGGTGGCAATCCGTATTCCTATGTGAACTCTGTTCATTTCTCTTTTCTCTGGATTTTCGTGAAAATGGATATTTTAATGCTATTGAAATCGATGTTTTTATAATCGACATTATGATTTTCATTATGCTATTAACAATGTAGACCGAAAAATAAAATGAATCAAATCTTTTCGAAAATATTATCATGAATTGCCAATCAGAAACCATAAGGCAATGGAAGGGGTCCAGTATCAAAAAAAAATAAATAAATAATAATAATAATAATAATAAAAATAAAAAATAATTACAGATAAAAATAAGTAATGTGATATCTAGAAATAAGACGCCACTACAAATAAAATCTCTTACTGTGAGGAATTGAGAGTGAGAGATATCTTTCTAGTCTCGATTAATTATCAAATCGATGCTGACGTAGAGAAGGGAGGAAATATACGAAAGCATAGACCCAGTCCCCTCTTTCTTCTTGTTTTATGTATGCTACTTTCTATTTAACTTTCAATATTTTCCCTATTCCCTTTCCTG
>NC_091573.1:1725899-1728399 GCF_042767895.1 Penaeus vannamei | reverse complement strand
CACCTGACGACCTGACTTGACCTTCTTTCTTCTCCGTTCACCTGTCCTTACCTGCCTTACTTTTACAATATCGCTTCTCCCCTCTCCCACTTATACTCTTTCTTATCCCTTGACTCAACACAAAATGAAATCCTAGATGATTTCGAAATTGTTGTTTTACTTATTAATAAATCTCGGTTATGCTTCGTAAGTATTTTTTTGTATTATACACAGCTATCTATCTATATGTATTCACACACACACACACACACACACACACACACACACACACACACACACACACACACACACACACATATATATATATATATATATATATATATATATATATATATATATATATATATATATATATATATATATATATTCACGTGGAATTTGACTAGAAACGGGAAAAAACTTAAATTCTGTCGGAACGTGTCCCATTTATTTGTGCTTTGACTGTAAAAAAGCACCTTTAGCCTAGATTGGCCGGTAGAGACAAAATGGGAAATTGATGAGGTGAAGAAATTGATATTGGTATGTATTTATGTATATATGTATGTGTGTGCTTGTCTGTATTTGTGTTTAAGTGTCTGTCTGTATGTGTGTGTTCACATGTGTGCGTATATGTTCCTTTGGCTCATTGTGGGTTAAGCAGTAAGCCCATTTTACGTCCCACCTGCGTCCGTTCATGATCCGAAGACAATAAAAGCTGTTTGCAAGTGTCCAAACATGCACCACTACGCGAGTACACGGTATCCAGCTGCGAGACTCAAAATCTGTTTCACGCGTGGAAAAAAAACGCTGTAAAATGAATTCGTTCGAGTTTTCTATAACTCTCATCACCTATTTTCATTTGTTTACTTTTTTTTCAAAGTTCGATTCTTTCAAACGTCTCCTTGTTACTTCCCTTTTTCTCTGTCGGTCTGTCTCTCTCACTCGTTCTGTCTCTTTCTCTGTCTCCCTCTCTCTTCCATCACCCTCTCTTTCTCTCCTTTTCTCCTTTCCCCCTTTCTACCCTCCATGAGAGGGCAAGGAAACTGGAAATGAACGAGGTCAGTGTTGTATTTTTTTGTTTAGACAGATGGGTTATTATTTCCGTAGTAGCAGCAGCACCAGTAGCAAAAGTAGTCGTTGTGGTAGTAATAATTGTTCTTTATGTTGTTATGGTGATGGTGATGGTAGTGGTAGTAGTAGTAATAGTAATAGTAGTAGTAGTAGTAGTAGTAGTAGTAGTAATAGTCCTAGCAGCAGCAGTAGTAGAAGTAATAATAGCAGCAGTAATAGTAATGATAACAGCAACAGTAGTAGTGTTTCTAAGCTTCTGAACTAAATGAACTTTACTAAAGCGAGATCATTGCTGTAATCTTTGTTTTGTTCTAAGAATTGTGTAGAGTTAGTACTAGTCGCAGCAACATCAGTGGCAGTATGACTACTGGTAGTAATAGCTGTATTGGAAGCAGTAGTAGTAGCAACAGCAGTGGCAATAGCAGCAGCAACAGCAGCAACAGCGGCAGCAGCAGCAACAGCAGCAACAGCAACAGCAGCAGCAGCAGCAGCAGCAGCAGCAGCAGCAGCAGCAGCAGCACCAACAGCATCAAAACAACTACAACAGCAACAGTGGTAATGGTAACAAAAATAGATCGCAGGTTATAATAACCACGTAGACTTTTATACTGAAAAAAGCCAGTCTTGTTTGTTCTGTGATAACGAATTCCGGCAAATTCAGCACTAAGTTTAGAATGATTGCCTTATTAATCTCTTGTCATACACTCATTAGCGGATTGTAAATTTGATGTCCAAACAGTTAGTTGATGAATATGCCTAACATCTGTTTGTAATATAAATACTTGTTTTTGCACAATTGCCCCCGGTGCTTGCTTAATTAGTAATTCATTATAAATCATCATATTTCGGAGATTAGACCTAGCACGAGCAAGATCCTTGTCTGTTTCTGCTGTCACATCGCGATCGCCTGTCGCTGGATCCGAGTGTGAAGTGTGTGGAATTCATGTTGAACAGATTGCAACAGGAACGACGAAAGGAAGGGCAAGAAAACACACGAATATGCCGAAGGCCTTTTCACATATGCCCTGACGAAGCAATAGTGAAAAGGCCTTCGGCATATTCGTGTGTTTTCTTGCCCTTCCCTTCGTCGTTCCGAGTGTGAAGTATACTGCTGGAGTGTTCATTGATTTCCATTGCGTAGCTTGTCTGCTTGGAAACAATGGAGCCTAATATATGGCAAGAATAAAAATGTATGTAAATTCTGTTAGTCACATAGTAATTACAAGCTGTGGCAAAACTGCAATGTTCATTAACTTAGTGAAGACAGATGTTTTTCACAGAATGAAAAATCAATAGATTTCAACAACGGCTTGAATTCATTATTCAAGAGTCTATTGGAGGCAGTTGTTTTTAATGTCATCAGCAAAATAATGCAGCTTCCCTATTATTGGTGCAGATACATTATAATGCATGTAGTACAATCAAAGTGAACAATTGGTCAATGTGTGTG
>NC_091573.1:1695899-1700899 GCF_042767895.1 Penaeus vannamei | reverse complement strand
TTATGTATATATGTTTATGTATACATATACGTGTACGTGTATGTGTGTCTGTGTGTGAATATATGTGTGTTAATGTCTTTATATATATATATATATATATATATATATATATATATATATATATATATATATATATATATATATATATATATATATATATATATATATATATATATATATATATATATACATACATACACACACGTACACACACACACACATATATATATGACAAATTTGTATGTATAAGCAAAATTCCCTCACCCACACACTCCAACTTCTGAAAATGGTTTTGGATAAAAGTTTTTTTTTCGGTTAATTATGATAATTATCAATAATTACTATTGCCATCATTTTCATTATCATCTATAACAGTTCAGATGATGACAATAATCACATTAGCCACATTGTTAATGGTTTAGGCTGCTTACAGTGATGGTTTTACTGTACTGTACTGTGTGTATGTGGTGTGCGTATGAGGGGTACGAGTGTCTCTTGGTTCGCCTCCACCCGTTCCAATGTGTGTGTGTGTGTGTGTGTGCATATTTAACTATTTTTCAATTTATCTATATATCTATCTATATGTGTGTGTGTGTGTGTGCATATTTATCTATTTATCAATTTATCTATATATCTATATATATATATATATATATATATATATATATATATATATATATATATATATATATATATATATATGTGTGTGTGTGTGTGTGTGTGTGTGTGTGTGTGTGTGTGTGTGTGTGTGTGTGTGCGCGCGTGCGTGTGTCTGTGTATATATAAATGTAAAACTCTCTCCCACACACACACTCCATTTTTTGAAAATAGAATTGAATAAAATATTTTTTTTTTCGGGTATATGGTGGTGTTTGATATCGGCCAACATTTCCACGGATGGAAGCCAAATCCACTCGTAATAAATATTCTGTCAAAACCCCTTTTTAAGAATTATCATTTTTTATTTCCATCAAATACTGTTTGATTGATTATCCTTGACATATTGTATTCCATTTTATTTCGAGTTTTTCGTTCCTAAAATTGGACGTCAATTCTCGTGTGTAGGTGTGTGTGAAGTGGAAGATTCATTTATTTCTAATTCAGTTTTTCGTTATGCGACAAATTTGAAAGCAATTTTGTTTTCAGTGTATAAGCATGCTGTATGCGTCCGTGTTTGAAAAGTAGAATAATATGGGAGCGAGCGAGCAAGAGAAAGAGAGAGGAAGGGAGGAAGGAAGGGAAGGAAGAGAGAGGGAGAGAGAGGGGATGGAGGGGAGAAGGGAGGGAGGGAGGAAGGAAGAGGAAGAGAGAGGAAGGGAGAGGGGATGGAGGGGAGAAGGGAGGGAAGGAAGAGAGAGGAAGAGGGAGGGGGGATGGAGGGGAGAAGGGAGGGAAGGAGGAAGGAAGAGAGAGGGAAGGGGGAAGGGAGGCAGGAAAGGAGGGAGGGAAGGAAGGAGGAACGAAGAGAGAGGGAGGGGAGAGGGACGGGAGGGATGGAGGAAAGGAAGAGAGAAGGGGAGAGAGAGAGAGGGGGGGGGAGAGGAAGAGAGAACAGAGTAGCAAGGCTTGGTATCGCTTTTATCAACGCAACGATTAAATGATCTAAAAAAAATGAAAAAAAAAGTAGAAGTAACATTGCTTCCGACTGCCTTGTTTTCTAACATTCTCACATCCATTATGAAGCCTTTTACATCATGTATTTATCTACCTATCTATCTGAATATCTATCGATGTCTGTAAGTCTCTATGTATGTCTGTTCATCTATCTCTCTAATAATCTCTCTCTCTCTCACTCATTCTTTCTCTTTCTCTTTCTCTTTCTCTCTCTCTCTCTCTCTCTCTCTCTCTCTCTCTCTCTCTCTCTCTCTCTCTCTCTCTCTCTCTCTCTCTCCCTCTCTCTCTAACTTCTCTGCAGCTTTATACTTCTATTAACCTTTTTAAATCCCCCTATCCTTTTTCTCATCTTTATTATGTATCCCTATTCCATGATTCATCAAAAGTTGTCTTCGGTAATCCAATTAATATTCTTCTTCTCTCCGGTGTTGCTGTCAACATCATTAGTCGATAATTTAATAAACAGGTAAAATCATTTTTGCTAGAAGTTCCATAAGAATGTAATTTTTTTTTTCCTTTCCTTTTTTTTTCCTTTCTTTTTTTTTGAAAACTTCACTCCTGTTTAATTAGGTCAGAGAGCGAATGGAGGAGCGAAGAGTTACCCACAAATAGAGTTCTTAATTGGTACCGTAAAAGCCTTATTACTGGTATTGTGAACATGATCAAGGTCTTCTTAGTATTTGTTTTAGAGTTAGAATTATTGGTGTTGCTGGTGCTCTGTCATCATTTTTCTAAAATATGAGGAGGATGTGGTGATAAAGAGAATAGTGATAATAACGAGGTGGAGGATGTGGCACTAATGATGAAGGTGATAATGATGATTATGAGGAGGGGGAGGTAGATGTGATGGTGATGATAATGAGGAGGAGGAGGTAGATGTGATGGTGATGATGATTATGAGGAAGAGGTCTATGGATGATGATGACGATGGGGATGACGATGTTAATTATGATGAGATTTTTTTTTTATTATTTTATTATTTTCATTCCTTAACATCTCTCTTTTCTTCTCTCTTTCAAGTGACGTAGAGATAAACAATCGACCGAGAAAGAGATTAAGAAGAGAGCGAGAAAGAAAGAGATAGAGCGAGAGAGAACGAGAGAGCGAGAGAGAAAGAGATAGAGCGAGAAAGAGAGAGCGAGAGAGAAAGAGAGAGAGAGAGAGAGAGAGAGAGAGAGAGAGAGAGAGAGTGAGAGAGTGAGAGAGAGAGAGAGAGAGAGTGAGAGAGTGAGAGAGAGAGAGAGAGGAGGGAGGGAGGGAGACAGAGAGAGATGAGGGGGGGAGGGAGGGAGGGAGAGAGAGAGAGAGAGCGACAGAGAGGGAGGGAGGGAGGGAGGGAAAGAGAGAGAGAGAGAGAGAGAGAGAGAGAGAGAGAGAGAGAGAGAGAGAGAGAGAGAGAGAGACAAAGAAAGAAAGAAAGAGAGAGAGAGAGGGAGAAAGAAAAAACACACGATTTCAATTTGCTTAACAAAATAACGAGCTGATATTTCCGTCAAGCAAACTCATTTATCACTCTCCTTTTGACAGCGATGGTTAATCACCTTCTAGAAGACTTTGCTGGAAAAAGTGTTTGTTGGTTCAGTGTTTCCAGCCCGATTTATCTCTCGGATTTGGGTCTGAGATGAACCACGGGTCTGGTAATAAGGTTTGTAGTGAAGTGGGTTTTGGAATAGTAACTTTGTAGCTATGGTCTTTTGCATATAAATGTTTATGTAGTGTGATTTTGTAATGGGAGAAAAGTCTTTGATTTTAAGTTGTTTATAAGTGTTCGGATTGAGATGAATTATTGGATTTATAGCACTGATATGTGTTACATAAGGTCGTGTTATTTTTCAACTGAAGTTATTTTAGAATTACTCGTTATGGTTGTCAATACTATTGGCATTGATATGGTTGTATTCAGGGCTTTGATTTTTACCTCATTTATTTATCATATCTTTTAAAAATTCATTTTTGTGTGCTTGTTTCTTTTTATTCCAAAATAGGGGCAGGGGGAGGGGTATCAACACTCGTTCCTAATTACTACTATTACTACTACAATTACAATCTCTTTGTTGTCATATGTATCACAACCATTGTGTTTTGTAAATTGTAGCACCTGTTTTGACGTAATGATACTGAAAAGGGGGAGCTCTACTCCGTACATTTACTCAGCAAAGTATACTGATAAGCAAAGTATACTGATAAGCAAAGTATACTGATAAGCAAAGTATACTGATAAACAAAGTATACTGATAAGCAAAGTATGCTGATAAGCAAAGTATACTGATAAGCAAAGTATACTGATAAGCAAAGTATACTGATAAGCAGAGTATACTGATAAGCAAAGTATACTGATAAACAACGTATACTGATAAGCAACGTATACTGATAAGCAAAGTATACTGATAAGCAAAGTATACTGATAAGCAAAGTATACTGATAAGCAAAGTATACTGATAAGCAAAGTATACTGATAAGCAAAGTATACTGATAAGCAAAGTATACTGATAAGCAAAGTATACTGATAAGCAAAGTATACTGATAAGCAAAGTATACTGATAAGCAAAGTATACTGATAAGCAAAGTATACTGATAAGCAAAGTATACTGATAAGCAAAGTATACTGATAAGCAAAGTATACTGATAAGCAAAGTATACTGATAAGCAAAGTATACTGGTAACCAAAGTATACTGATAAGCAAAGTATACTGTTAAGCAAAGTATACTGATAAGCAAAGTATACTGATAAGCAAAGTATACTGTTAAGCAAAGTATACTGAAAAGCAAAGTATCCTGATAAGCAAAGTATACTGAAATTGATAGTTACGAAAGAACTGATCCACGCTCGTTGTTATAGTGACGAATGGCTACAGGAGTAATTTGTTTCCTTCTAAGCTATTACGTCATTCGTCTAGGTTAGTGATGACAGGGGGGATGGGGGGCTAGCTCTGATGGCGAGGATGAAGTAAAGGTTAATCATTTTTGTTTATAGTTTGTTTCCTTTCTTTTAAGATCGTGATGTTTGGATATATTTTCATATTTTCATATTTTTATTATTCAATCTGTAATATGGTCAATTTACGTATATTGATTATTGTATATTACTATATTAACCTAATTCATAATCTTTGTAGAACTACTATTACTATAATTATTTTTTAGTTATTATAGCATTCCTCAACTAAATAACTATTTTTTTTAAATTATTATTATTATTGCGCATTGCTTTATTTTCATATTGTTTTATTGGCCTGATTTACATGTAACTTATTCCCCAACAGGCACTGCAATAAATTCGCACAGCACTGGAGGATGTCTAGAGAACGTACGTCTTCTACACAACCCGCGTTTAACGAAGCTACGTCCGGGTTGCATTAATCGGCTCTCGAGGTGTTAAATATGTA
>NC_091573.1:1670899-1678399 GCF_042767895.1 Penaeus vannamei | reverse complement strand
AACCAAAGGCCCTTTTTGCGAGTGAACGATAAATTGCGAAAAAAACGAACTGCGAAGATAAATACAGCGAAGGGAGGAGAAGGAATTATTCAGCACCTTTGGATAGGAGAAAAAGCAAGGAAAGGAAAGGTGGAAGACGAGGGGGAGGAAAGGCTGGGGGGGGGGGGGGAAGAGGTGGATGAGGAGAAACGAAAAGAGGAGGAGGAGGAAGGGAGGGAAAGAAGGAGGGTGAGAGGGGATAGAGTAGGAGGAAGGGGGAGAAAGAGGATGAGAAGGAAGATAGCAGGATGAGGATGAGAGGGGAGAGAGTAGGAGAAGGAGGATGAGACGGGAGAGAGTAGGAGAAGGAGAGTGAGAGGGGAGATAATAGGAGAAGGAGGATGAAAGGGGAGATAATAGGAGAAGGAGGATGAAAGGGGAGAGAGTAGGAGGAGAAGGGGGAGGAGAACGAAAGTAGGAAGTAGGAGGAAGGGAGGGGAGAGAGTGTGGATAAAGGAAAAGAGTAGGAGAGGGAGAAAACTGAAATCTTTATTTTACCTAGAAAAGCTTTTACATAAACGATTACATTTAGACATTTTGATAAGGCTCTTTAATATTTATAAGAGCCTTTTGAAACATTAATAACGTTGTAAAATATAATGTTTACAAAATAATTGATCTAATTATAATTAGGTCTCAAGACTAAGTTATCAAACACATTCTATCATCTTCTGATGTTTAGCCTTGTAATAAAAGCCAGACATTAACGCTATATTTTCCAATCAAAGAGTGTTTTAATATATTTTTAAAACTGTATAATACAGTTTTACTTTTTTACATCATTTGGAAAGGAAGGAGAGATGAAGAGAAAGAGGGGAAGAACAAGTGGAAGGAGGAGGAAAAGGAGGATAATAAAAAGAAAACATGAAAAACAAAGAAAAGGGGAGAAGGAGGAAGCGTAGGAAAAGCAAAGAAAGGGGGAGGTATGAGAAGGAAAAAAAGAGAAAAGACGAAAGAAGAAAGATAAAGAAATGCAGAGAAAATGGAAGAAGGAAGAGGTAAAACATATGAGAAAAGGGGAGAAGGAAAAAGGGAGATAGGAAAAGAAAAGGGGAGGAGGTAGAAGAAGAGAAAAAACGGAGGAAATGAGAGAAGGAAGAGTAGAAAATGTAGAGAAAAGACGAGAAGGAAGAGTAGGAAATACAGAAAAAAGTGGAGAAGGAAGAGGAGAAAATGCAGAGAATAGGGCAGGAGGAAGAGGAGGAAAAGCAGAGAAAAGGGGAGGAGGAGGAGGAGGAAGAGAAAATGCGGAGGAAAGGGGAGAAGGAAATAGGAAGAAAGGCAGAGAAATGGAGAGGAGGAGGAAGACGAGTAAATACAGAGGAAAAGGCGAGAAGGAAGAGGTAAAAATGCAGAAAAAAGGCGGGGATGAAGAGACAAAAATGCAGAGAAAAGAGGAAGGAGGAAGAGGAGGAAAAGTAGAGAAAAGGGAAGGAGGAAGAGGAGGAAATGCAGAGAAAGGGGAAGAAGGAAGAGGAGGAAATGGAGAGAAAAGGGAAGAAGGAAGGAAGAGGAGGAAATGCAGAGAAAAGGGGGAGGAGGAGGCAGCGAAAAGGGGAATAAGTGGAGGCGGAGAGAGGAAGGTAGTGGCTCCTACTTGGTAAACATCGAAACTTCCCTGAATTCGTCACGGTGTCCGCTTCTGATCTCGACTGGAAATAGGGAAATGATTATTTCTCGTCTTCGGTCCTGTTTCGCTTTTCTGTCTTCTTCTCATTCTTGTCTTTCGTTCTCCTTCTTGCTCTCGTTATTCTTCTTTATTCTATTCTTCTTCTTCTCTTTCTTGTATTTCATCTTTTTTTCTTCTTCTTTCTTGAATTTCATTTTTTTTTCTTGATCCACTATCAATTAACTTTTTTTTTCTCTTTATTCATTCTTTATTATTGGACATAGATGACGTAGTGGTATTCTTAACTTTAGTGTAAAAACGGGATTGTATTGTTGAAAGGGAAAGAATAACAAAACAATAAATGAGCAAGCAATGGAAAGTCGTAAACTAAATGCAGGAACTTGAGTTTACGAGCTAACGTTGATTTTATCGACGTTAGAAGAAGAAGAAGAGGAAGAAGAAGAAAGGGAGAAGTAGAAGATAAGAGGAAGTAGAAGAAGAAAAGAAGAGGAAGAAGAAGAAAAGAAGAAGTAGAAGATAAAGGAAGTAGATGAAGAGAATAAGAAAAGAAGCAGAAGAAAAGAAGAAGAAGAAGGGGAAGAAGAAAAAATTGTAGTAATTTTAACAGTATAATGATGATGATGATGATAATAATGATAACAACAACAATGATAATAATAATAACAATGATAATAATAATAACAATGATAATAATGATAAGGATAGGATAATGATAAAGATAATGATGATGATAACAATAATAATAATAATACTACTAATAATAATAATGAAGAAGAAGAAGAGGAGGAGGAGGAAGCAAGAAGAAAGAAGAATACAACTTACGAAAGACGCAAAACCATTACCAACCAACCAATCAATCCTAAAGCACTACAAATAGACACATTATATACCCAGTAAAAAATAACAGAAAAAGCTTCAGTCCCTTCCGTTAAGAACATCTCGTTTAAACACAATGATTCGACCGCAGGCATTTCTGAGAATCCCATGTAGTCAAAGCAGAACTTTGGCAATTTCTAAAGGTTTCTTGGTAGTCTGAACCACTCAGAGGATATTGGGTAACTTGACATTGTTCCATTTTCTGACTCGAGAAGGACTAAATATTACGTGTTGATTGTTGCGAATTAGCTGTGATTGTGGAAGGACTTTCTCCTGAATATGAGGAGTGAAGCATGTTGTATTGGTTTAAATTTTGATATAGAGATAGATGGGTAGATAGATGTGTATGTATGTATGTATGTGTATGCATGTATGTATGTTTGTATGTATGTATGTATGTATGTATGTATGTATGTATGTATGTATGTATGTATGTATGTATGTATGTATGTATGTATGTATGTATGTATGTATGTATGTATAAATGTAGGTAGGTAGGTTGGTTGATAGGTAAGTAAGTATGTAGGTAGATAGATATGGAGAGAAAAACAAATACATGGGTAGATAAAAAGAAAGATACATGGAGAGAGAGAGAGAGAGAGAGAGAGAGAGAGAGAGAGAGAGAGAGAGAGAGAGAGAGAGAGAGAGAGAGAGATACAGATATATAGACAGATAGTTAGACAGACAGATAGATTGATGATAGATGTATGTATATAAATTCTAATTTATATTTCGCGTGTATGAGAAAAAAAAAAAACGGAATACATGAAATGCTCATTCATATTATATCAAACCAAATAATTTTCTAATTTTCCTAAAAATAAATAACTACAGTGATTTAAAGGCACTCAATGCCTTATACCGGGTTTATAATTAAGCTTTTTTATTCTATAAATTACATTTACCTGTAGTTTCTATTAGTATATATTACTTTTCCCCTTAGTTTGGGTTCTACATAATGTGTTTATATGAAGTGAAAATGAGAAACACACAAAGCCACTTGACGCAAGCAAACATAAAAAAAAAAAAAAAAAAATGCAAAATCCTTTTATTACAAAATAACAATAATAATAATGATGCTGGTGATACTACTACTACAACTAATAATAATAATAATGGTGATAATAATAATAAAAGCAATAATAGTAATAATATTAATATATGGTAATAATAACAATAATATTATCATTATAATTATCAGCATCATCGTCATCATCATTATTATTATTATTATTATTATTATTATTATTATTATTATTATTATGATTACTACTTTTATAATCATTATAATAATCATAATAATGATAATTATAAAAAATAATAATAATAATTTAAAAGATAATAATAATAATTAAAAAAATAATAACAATGGTAATGATAATAAACTATAATAATAATAATAATAATGAAAAAATATTAATTATAATGATAATAATAATAATAACAAAAACACTAAAGATCAAATAGTTTTACCTCCAGGTTTAAAGACGAGAGTGAGAGAGAAAGAAAAAAATAATTGTAAATTTTACTCTTCAATCAGATCTGAAGTTGAAATCTGCTTTGATTGCAGAGGCACCGTTACATTTTTTTTTTTTTGTTGTTGTTGTTGTTGTTGTATTACGAGTACGTCAAGTAATTGCGTTTTCGAATGTCTATACTCGTTTCTTTTATTTGAAAATTATAGTTTATAGCCTGGCCAAAGTACAAGCTAATGTTCCCTAATCGATTTCATAAGTGAAATGCATCGTTCATAAACTTAATCATAACATCCAGCGTCTTTCTCATCAACGAAATTCGATAAGAACTGAAGTAAACGTTACAGGATTTATTACACAGGACCGTAAAATCCTTATAATTCGATACCGGACTGAGTAATCACGTGATAAGCCTCCGTGTAATCGTTGGATTAGATAAGATAGACAAGAGGAAGAACAACCCAAGCGGAAACTGTCATGTTTGCTTTGACATTAATTACAGGGTTTTTTGCCGTGGGACAGAAAGCAAAAACTAAACGGGAAGGAACCTCGACATCAGGATTCAACAACGATATCTTGTTTCGTTCAATTGCTGGGACTAGCGTTAAAAATGTGAGCAAATTAACGTAATGAGCAGCTATTTCGCTTTATTAGTAAAAGATATGTTAATGATGATTAACAATATTACGATTCTATATTTTTTTATTTTGAATATGGAATATCACTTTACAACTGAAATTGATATTTGACGGTCAAAATATGTAGATATATCCTGTAAACATTCATCATTGCACCAATTGTTGCATGTTCCCATTCTGTTTCAGAAAACATGGCTCTGATTCATCTTTTTAGCCAACAGGAGGCAGATGAAGTCCTGAGTAACGTATTTTGTACATTTTTGTTTGTTGTTTTTTGTATTTTGTATTTTGTAACGTATTTCAAGAGTCCAAATTTCGAAGACTTTACCCCTGGACGGACTACATACATGGAAGGCTCGGGCCAAACTCTCGCGAATTCGACTGAACTGATGTGAAGATTTGACTCTGATGGATACCTCGTTATGGGAGAGCTTTTACTGGTAAGCAATTTGTTCAAGTTTATCTTTTGTATGATTTAATGAATACTCGATCGCGCTTCTGTCTTATTTTTTTCAAATAATAAACACCATGTTGTTATCTAAGTAGACCATCGTACACCGCTTCCTTGCTTCCAGGATCCAGTTTTTCAAGAAAGAGCAGCTGCTTTGGCGAATGTCTGGAAGATGCATTCTCTTTGAAATACACAGCATGCATCGCAAATACTCTCAGTGAGCAAGAGAAAGCGAAACCTGAGTTAACTGCCGAGGAGAACTATAAAATCTCAGAAATAATGGCAACTAATTTCAAATACTAGATACGTATTTATATTATTACACTCGTACGAATATGTAAAAAAGAAAAAAAATGCACTTTCCCCTTCGGTAAAGAGATGTTCTATAATAATGCATTAGACGGAGGTCATGTGACATACACAGCTATAAATCTGTATCACAAAACCCTTCAAATAAAAGAATAACAATAAACCTGAGCGCGGCAGAAGGGTCCATTAATGGCCACATCTAAATCGTACCACTGCGCTTAAGACGGCCCCCTTAAGTCCATCTACGAGCATGTCAACTGCAACAGCTGGAACTGGTATCACCGCAGCGACTGGCACCCTCCTCCCCTCCTCTCGATCCTCTCTCAAGACTTTAAAGTTTGCCCATTTCAAATCCGAAAGCCCCATTCGGTAAGTCCAACGCTGTTTTCCATCGCTACCTCCGGACTGGAAGTAGGTTAATTGCGCGCCTGCTGCCTGCCTTACATGGAACGCCTCTCAAGTACCCTCTCTGGAATCGAATCCTGGCTCCCGTTACTCATGATAACCTTTGTAGTTCTTTAACGTAGTACTCGAGAGATCTTCAGGCAGATACTTTCAGGACGTGGCGTCGACCTAATCCGGAAAGTAAGGAGTTACGGTCTCGACAAAAATGTATATAGATATTTTGATTCACAAAGCTACCTTCAGCCAGCCGGCAAGGTTAAAGATACTACAGCTCGTCTGTGTGTCTGTCTGTCTGTCTGTCTGTCTGTCTGTCTGTCTCTCTCTCTCTCTCTCTCTCTCTCTCTCTCTCTCTCTCTCTCTCTCTTTGTCTATCCATCTATCTATCTATCTCTTTCTGTGTATGTATGTATGTATGTATGTATCTGTCCAAAATTGCGGTTCAAAATTCCAAAGGTATGTGTTACTTTTAGAATGACTACAGTTACCCAAATTGTGCAGTTTTTCCTCAAGCACTTACATATGCAAACCGTAATATCTGAGACAAGTTTATGATTACCGACTGGGTCACGAGGTCATGTATATCACAGTACATCAAACAAGAGATTGTTATAATTTTTCGCTCGTTGAAATATATAGAAAGACAGTTAAATCACAGCAACACTCCCACCATAAATTGTGTCGGCTGTAAAGTTTCGACATCACTCACAAAGTTGTATCACGAAGACTTCCATTAAAACCTAGTTATAGCCACTTTTCGAGTCAAAATGTTGATAAAACAACACTAAAGTATACTCTTTTATTTCTGTGCAGCCAACACAACTTTTGTTCTTTCTTTTTTCATAAAATATATCAATCTACTCTCTGTATGTCTTTCACAGGTGTAAAAGTGTGTGTGTGTGTGTGTGTGTGTGTGTGTGTGTGTGTGTGTGTGTGTGTGTGTGTGTGTGTGTGTGTGTGTGTGTGTGTGTGTGTGTGTGTGTGTGTTCCTGAATGATTTATGAACTATGGCCGAAGTCAAAATATATATTTCAAGTAATTTGTAATAAAGCATGGTGCGTCATTATAAAATGATTTGTGAAATATAACAGGCTAATTTCCTTGTTCTTTTTCCTCTCCCACCTATTACGTCATCCCATGAATCGTTAATATATTATGCTGATCCACGGGAGTCACTTTTATAGGTCGTCAACATTACTTATTGTTGTAAGGGCTTTGGTTAGTTGAAGGTAACCTATAAACAGGGATAATGTTTACTACGGGTGTGTACCTAAATTTAGAATTCACTTTAATGTGTGACTTTTCTGTCAGTATGATGCTTAGTATTCCGGGCTGTAAAGGACACAAATTACACAAAATTCAGTTCAGTTATGCATCCAATCTTTAAAAAAAAAGAAGTAAAAAGCAGACTTTAAACTACATTCAAGCGCGATTTATAAAATACCCTTGCATGAAACTTAGGAATATTTCAGACTCGTAATTACAAGATGATTAACTGAGAAGGAAAGTGGTTTTAGAGATAAGCTAATAGCGTTGACACAGTACCATTGAATCTTATCAACTAGAAGTAAAAATTGCACTTTATGAATGCTATTAAGCTAGTGTGTCATTACCTCTGTGCTTTCTGTCTCTTCTTTGTATGTTTGTCTGTAAGTATGACAGACAAAAAGGTTTATTACT
>NC_091573.1:1580899-1585899 GCF_042767895.1 Penaeus vannamei | reverse complement strand
TGTGTGTGAGGAGGATGACGAAGCAAGGGAGGTACAATTCTCTTAAATGGAGAAATCATGCTGTCTTTGTAATATATATATATATATATATATATATATATATATATATATATATATATATATATATATATATGTACACAAACACGCATAAGTACAGAAATGCACATGCATATTTATATATATATATATATACACAATTCTATATATATGTATGTATATATGAATATACATATGTATATATATATATATATATATATATATATATATATATATATATATATATATATATATATATATATATAAATATATATATATATATATATATATATATATATATATATATATATATATATATATATATATATATATATATATATATATATATATATATATATATATATATATATATATATATATATATATGCACACACACACACACACACACACACACACACACACACACATATATATATATATATATATATATATATATATATATATATATATATATATATGTGTCTGTGTGTGTGTGTGTGTCTGTGTGTGTGTGTGTGTGTGTGTGTGTGTGTGTAAGTATATATAGATATGCATATATGTATATATATTTATATATATATATAAATGTATATATATGAATATATATATGGAATAAGTCATTAATATATATATATATATATATATATATATATATATATATATATATATATATATATATATATATATATATATATATATATATATATATATATATATATATATATATATATATATATATATATGATTATACGAAATACTAATGCTTTTTTACCTATTTCTCACCGAAATCCCGAGTACGAAGCAAGAGACGAACATAAACATGTCGAAACCTGTTTACCAGCGAGTCCCAATCCTCACTCCAATAATCAATAAAAACGAAAGACACAAAGCAAGAGCAAGAAAGGTTGGCTCCAAGAGTGAGTAAGAACAAATAAGCTTTCAAGGATTAATGGGAAAAGTGTCAATATCTACCTGAGGAGTTTGGCTGCGGAAACAACTGCACCTGTGGCACGCGTGGTGGCGGGGGTTCCAGGTGTTTGTGTGCGTGGATGTGTGTGTGAGTGTGTGTGTGTGCACACACACTCACACACACACACACACACACACACACACACACACACACACACACATATATATATATATATATATATATATATATATATATATATATATATATATATATATATATATATATATATATATATTATATATATATACATATATATTATGTATATATATATATATATATATATATATATATATATATATACCTATCTATCTATTGATATCCTTGCATTAATTCAACTGTCTATTTATCTATGTATCTATTTATTTATATATCTATGTATCTAACTATCTATCTATCTTAATATATATGTAAATATATATATGTATATGTATATATATACATACATTATATATATATATATATATATATATATATATATATATATATATATATATATATATATACATGTATATATATACATATACATATACATACATACATATATATATATATATATATATATATATATATATATATATATATATATATATATATATATACATATATACATACACACACACACACACACACACACACACACACATATATATATATATATATATATATATATATATATATATATATATATATATATATATATATGATCAGCTTAATCCATTGATTACCAAATGATTATTACATAAATAAATAACACAGCAATTCTATAATACCGATGCTTTTCGTAGGAATCAAATCCATATAAATCTATCTAATTAGTGTTAAATGCATTTGTTCAAGAATTAATGTAGAGGGTTAAAGGCAACCGGCAATCAAAGGCGTTTGTCTCCGAGCACAATCAAAAGCTGTGGCCTCAGAGTCTCGAGAAGTCAGTGCAACAATCTCGTACAAGACCAGTGTTGACTGGTGTTGGCTGGGGTGTGCAAATTCATTATAGATGTTCTCCAGGAATGACGTAAAGATTTGATCCGATATGAGGAACTGGAGGCGAATTTCAGAAGGGCATTTCGCACAAGTCTGAGTCGAACAAAATGCTGACGGCATAAGTAACCGTAGATTTCTTTCACAGACAAATAAAAACCGCATATCAGTAACACAAACATATCTCTATATGTTTATAAGTATGTATATATATATATATATATATATATATATATATATATATATATATATATATATGTGTGTGTGTGTGTGTGTGTGTGTGTGTGTGTGTGTGTGTGTGTGTGTGTGTGTGTGTGTGTGTGTATGTATGTATGTGCATATGTATATGTGTGTGGGTGGGTGGGTTTGTGTACATATACACAATTATACTATATTCCTACTTCAGTGTAATTATCTGAAATCGACAAAAGCACTTGAACAGCGAATCAACCACTGACTGTGTAGGCGAGTGACTGAGTGGGAATGTGAATAATAAATCTTTACGATTCGAATGTGAATGCTTGAATTCCAAACCTTAGCATGGATTCCCCCCTCCCTACGTGTTTCTCCTCTCTGTCTGTCTGTCTGTTTGTCTGTCTCTCTGTCTGTCACTGTCTCTGTCTCTGTCTCTGTCTCTGTCTCTGTCTCTGTCTCTGTCTCTGTCTCTGTCTCTGTCTCTGTCTCTGTCTCTGTCTCTGTCTCTGTCTCTGTCTCTGTCTCTGTCTCTGTCTCTGTCTCTGTCTCTGTCTCTGTCTCTCTCTCTCTCTCTCTCTCTCTCTCTCTCTCTCTCCCTCCCTATGAACTCACCTAACATAATAAATAAGAAGGGAGGAGGGGGAAAGATAGAAGTAAGGGGAGGATATGGTACCTTGCCACAGACCAGCTTAATACTAGGTCAGAGTTGATTGTTTTTTTGTTTTTTTGTTTTTTTTGGACTACATAATATCCAGTAACTAAATGGAAATGCATGTTATCAAGGTAGTGAGTGCTATGGGGCTGGGGTAGGGGTGGTGGTAGGGGAAAGGGAGTGTAGGATAAAGGGAGATACAATAAATATTGATAAGAATAAGAAATGGAGAGATGCGCATTTTATTCATTTGTATGTGTGTGATGTATATATTGATTGTATGTGGAATGTATGTGTTTTGCGTAATGGATATAGGAATGCAGTTTTATATTTACTGTAAACAAGAAATAGTGAGTGGGACCAATTCATATAAATACATATGAATGGTAAATCTAATGTCAGTGCAATTTATTTTCGTATCAAGATCCTACCCAACTTTTGTTAGAATTCAATGTTTCCTTATATAATAATAAAAACTAAAAAAAATAGTTTAAAATTTACTTTGCTAGGATAATGAAACTAAACATATTGTTAAACAATCACAATAAAAGTATGGTATAACTTGAGTAGCTTTTATAAGAGTATGTTTTTTTTTTCTTCTTTTTTTGTATTATCTGACACTACGTATTTATGTATCAGTCAGTGTACCTCTATCTATCTTAACTACAGTATGTCTATCGATCAGTCTCTATGTTTACCCTTATGTTTATCCCTCAGCTTTTATATATGTTTCTCTATAAAAAAGAGAAACATATATACTTGCGCACTTGGGCTTCCGTGTACCCATGTGTTAAAAAAATAAATAAATAAATAAAAATAAAATAAAATGAATTATCACAAAACGTTGAAATCATTTTCTCTTCCCCACCGCTTCAAGCACCTAATACAAATCATCCGTTATAAACTATTACCACATTGATTTAGCGAATTAACAACTTTTGAACAGGTAATTGGATGCAATTAATGCAGAACACTCAAGTACCATTACAACGTTGGGAAACATTGCAATAAACTCGGCCCCAGTTGCAGGCGTACTTGTGCTAGCGTTGCAGTTGTTTATTCTTCCTGATAAGGCCTTGCACGGGCTGTGTGCAACGCCTTTGTAGCTGCATTAAGCGTCAGGCGAGACAATGAAGGCCTTTCCTCATGCATTTCCCTCTATGTGTTTGATCTTTACAATGGTGTGGCTGTCGCTTTCCGTAATGTTTCGTTTCATGTCTAAATTCCCCCTTTTTGACCTTTAAATTCTTGTTTTATTGTTTTTTCCTATAAGTAAAGCAAAGGCATTTTCCTATAAATAAAGCAAAGACATTTTCCTATAAATAAAGCAAAGACATTTTCCTATAAATAAAGCAAAGACATTTTCCTATAAATAAAGCAAAGACATTTTCCTATAAATAAAGCAAAGACATTTTCCTATAAATAAAGCAAAGACATTTTCCTATAAATAAAGCAAAGACATTTTCCTATAAATAAAGCAAAGACATTTTCTATAAATAAAGCAAAGACATTTTCCTATAAATAAAGCAAAGACATTTTCCTATAAATAAAGCAAAGACATTTTCCTATAAATAAAGCAAAGACATTTTCCTATAAATAGTAAAATAGTAATAGTAAAATAAGTAAAGACATACATTCATGAAGATGCACAAGCAGCTGGCTAGAAATGTATCTATATCTTTCTGTATGTCTATATCTATAATTATATCTCATCTATCTATCTATTGTGTTTGTGTGACTCTCTCTGTGTATGTGTGAATGTGCGTGTATATGTATGTGTGTGTGTGTGTGTGTGTGTGTGTGTGTGTGTGTGTGTGTGTGTGTATGTGTGTGTGTGCGTGTGCGTGTGCGTGTGCGTGTGCGTGTGTGTGTGTGTATGTGTATGTGTGCGTCATATGCGAGTTTTTATCACTTTACTTTGATAACTGAAAAATTGTTGATAAAAGTCACTCTATTTAACTTAGATTAAGTACGTTTCACTGCAGGGCAGACATAAATACGTGTTATATACAGATAACACAGGCGTAAAGAATTTAGTATTGCAGTAATTTTCAACGTAACCTAACTAAAAACTTTTGTGAAAGTTAAACTATTACAAACGTTGCAAGCTCTATTTTTCATTACTTTGTGCTACTTTACCTTTTGACTGGCGAGAGGTAAATACATTGT
>NC_091573.1:1526118-1528618 GCF_042767895.1 Penaeus vannamei | reverse complement strand
GTAAAATATGTATAAATGTTTTTCATTTATGGATATATATGTGTGTGTTTGTGTGTGTGTGTGTGTGTGTGTGTGTGTGTGTGTGTGTGTGTGTGTGTGTTTGTGTGTGTGTTTTGTGTATGTGTGTGTGTGTTTGTAATGCGTGTGTGCGAGAGAGAGAGAGAGAGAGAGAGAGAGAGAGAGAGAGAGAGAGAGAGAGAGAGAGAGAGAGAGAGAGAGAGAGAGAGAGGGAGACAGACAGACAGACAGACGAGTGAAGAGGGAGGGAAGGGGGAGGGAGGGACATGAAGAAGAAGAGTTGGACGTCACATCATCAGCGTCACACTTCACCTAATCAAATGCATTCTCTGAAGTGCACTACGCTCTCAAAGTCAAGAATAAACGCTGTAGTTCAGTTCATTTTGCAATCCACTTTATTGCCAAAAATAAGGCAGGGTGTGGAACATACCGAGTTAAAATGCCATACTAATCTGACTGTTCTTTTGGGATAATTTACGAATAACGTTTGGGTAAGGCCCTTGAAACGCGCAGCATTGGTATAATACATTTTTCCCCGTTGTTATTCGAAATAAGTGAGTTGTTACACAAAGGAATATATAAACAAAATCACGAAGAGACGAAATTATGATAAAAATATTGATCCTTTGTGAAAATATCCTGGTTTCAAACAAAAAAATGTACTCATCCTTCCTCATTGTTATTGTGTCCTTGTTTTCTCTCTTTCTCTCTCTCTATCTCTTTCACACACACACACACACACACACACACACACACACACACACACACACATACACACACACACACACACACACACACACACACACACACACACACACACACACACACACACACACACACACACACACACACACACATACACACACACACACACACACACACACACACACAACACACACACACACACACACACACAAACACACACACAAACACACAAACACACACACACTCACATACACACAGATAAATCTACGTTCACATAATCCACGGTCATATTCGATCACATGATCTTCTAGCTATACTGTAAACAATCATGGACGCATATTGTCAAAGATCACTATGACACCTCTGTTTAGACGGCTAGAAGACCTAGGTTTATAAATACAAGTTTTACCACGCCGTATCTCATACATATATACATACAGCATACTTATATTCACATTCTCATTCTCTCCCCCCCTCTCTTTGTTAAATTTGCACAGGAGGTGGTTTACTTCTTTATTATATTATTCATTATTTTCCTAATAGAATTTTAGCTGAAGTGTCTTGGAGCAAGAGGTTTTAGAGTCTCTTTTGGCAAGTTATGTCCTTTAAAATGAGCATACTTTAGCAACGGTATCTTCCATGCAAGAATGCAAGTATCAACATCAAATGAATCTCTAAGCTTCTTGTCAAATGATATAGCGTTGTAGGTAAATATTAGTAAGACAGCCGCGCCTATTAGTTATTATTATATTTTTCTCTTATTCCCTTTAATCTTGGGTGACCAGTGGAGAATTGGGGGTTGTAGGGGGGGGGGGGGGGGGGGGGGCACACACACGGAAGAAATAGCAGAATGAAAAGTGAAAATTTCGAAAAAAAAAAATGCAAAATCCGAACGAGATTCCGGCGCCGTTGCGCCTAACATAACCTAACGTAACCTAACATAACATAACATAACCAACCTAACGTAACCTAACCTAACGTAACGTAACCTAACCTAACCTAACCAAACCTAACCTAACGTAACGTAACCTAACCAACCTAACTTAACCTAACGTAACGTAACGTAACCTAACCAACCTAATCTAACCTAACCTAACCAACCTAACTTAACCTAACCAACCTAACCTAACGTAACCTAACCTAACCTAACCAACCTAATCTAACCTAACCTAACCAAACCTAACCTAACCTAACCTAACCTAGCCTAACATAACATAACCAACCTAACCTAACCTAACCTAACCTAATCTAACATAACCATCCTAACCTAATCTAACCTAACCTAACCTAACATAACCAACCTAACCTAACCTAACTTTCTAACCTAACCTAACCTAACATAACCAACCTAACCTAACCTAACCTAACCTAACATAACCAACCTAGCCTAACCTAACCTAACCCTAACCCAACCTAACCTAACCAACCTAACCTAACCTAACCAACCTAACCTAACCAACCTAATCTAACCTAACCTAACGTAACCTAACCAAACCAACCTAACCTAACTAACCTAATCTAACCTAACCTAACCAACGTAACGTAACGTAACGTAACCAACTAACCTAACTAACCTAACCTAACCTAAACGTAACCTAACCTAACCTAACGTAACCTAACCTAACCAACTTAACCTAACCTATACATATAAATATATATATATATATATATATATATATATATATATATATATATATATATATATATAACCTAACGTAACCTAACCTAACGAAATTTCTTAAAGTAACCTAACCTAACCAACCTAACTTAACCTAAC
>NC_091573.1:1496118-1501118 GCF_042767895.1 Penaeus vannamei | reverse complement strand
TGTAATTTAATCTCATGAATTGGCATTTGAACTAATTAGGTCATTTGGCCCATGACACACTTGCTCCACTGTACCGAAAATCTTAATATATACTCTTATTACCTAAATAGGCATCTATAAATGACGAACATTTAATTAAATTACTTACCAACATTCTGAAAAGAATGAGCCAGGGAAATTTGGAAAGAACAACGCAAGATACCCTTCCCCTCTGACTTCTGGGAGGTTACTGAAGTTAGGAGGCGCCTTAGCCAATCATGAGGCCGCGAATACTATGACGTCACAGTGCGGGTTGAGGCTATACTGTCTAGAGAGAATTACGCCATATTTTCTAAATTTTTTGTTGACACTAGACCGCCATCTTTAAATCCCATTAAAAGTTACTTATGTTACCTTGCCCGGTAAAGGGATAACCCCTTACCGGAAATGATGAACAACTTATATAATATCTTTGACACTATCTACAGCAAGAAATGGGAAACCGTCACGCATTTTTATAACCTTACTCAGACGGAAGTTGTCGTCCGTATTATCTCCACGTCTTTTATAAGATGTCAACAATATATTTCTCCTAAAGAGGCATACCTTAAGCAATTTTCTCTAAATATCTAAGGAAAATAAACAAAGGAAAACATAAAAACCTTATAAACGAATATTTAATCATTACACACACCCGACATACATCTACAACCCCCCACCCCCCACGCCGCTCAAGAGAGAGAGAGAGAGAGAGAGAGAGAGAGAGAGAGAGAGTGAGTGAGTGAGTGAGTGAGACACACACACACACACACACACACACAGAGAGAGAGAGAGAGAGAGAGAGAGAGAGAGAGAGAGAGAGAGAGAGAGAGAGAGAGAGAGAGAGAGAGAGAGAGAGAGAGGGAGAACGAGAGAGAAAGAGAGAGAGGAGAGAGAGAGAAAGAGAAAGAAAGAAAAGAGAGAAAGAAAGAGAGAGAGAGAGAGAGAGAGAGAGAGAGAGGGAGAGAGAGAGAGAAAGAGTTAGAGAAAGAGAAAGAGAGAGAGAAAGAGAAAAAAAGAAAAAGAAAGAAAGAAAGAAAGAGAATAACAGAAAGAGAGAAAGAAAGAGTTAGAGAGAGAGTAGAGAATCTTTACAAACATCCCTTTCTCTGGCATTCCATCACTTACATTTATTGACCTGTTGACCTGTCTGATTGCGAGCCGATAACGAGAAAGGGAAGGAGAAGTAGGATGCTCGTACCACTGCGAGGGAGCCTTCTCCTTTGTGCGTGAGATAAGTGGAGGGTTCCAGAGAGAGTCGTAAGTCGGGGGGGGGGGGGGTGGGGGGCGAAGGGAGGGGGTGCAGTTTCGTTCCTTGGCTACTCTCCTATTTTTTGAAAGTCCTTGTTCTAGCTCTATTCGTGTTTTTTTGTTTGTTTTGTTTGTCTTTGTTTTTGTATGTGTGTGTTTAAGTTTTTTTTATGAGGGGCCTTTCGTTGTTTAGAATGGAAATTGATTTTTCTGTCTTTCTTTCTCTCTCTCTTTGTGAAACCATCTCTCTATTCATCTATATGGATTTATATATCCATCCCTCCCTCCCTCTCCCTCCCTCTCCCTCCTTCCCTCTCTCTCTCTCTCTCTCTCTATCTATCTATCTCTTTATCTCTCTCTCTCTATCTATCTATCTCTTTATCTCTCTCTTCCTTTCTATCTCTTTATCTCTCTCTCCCTCTCTCTCTCTCTCTCTCTCTCTCTCTCTCTCTCTCTCTCTCTCTCTCTCTCTCTCGCTCCCTCTCTCTCTCTCTCTCTCTCTCTCTCTCTCTCTCTATCTATCTCTATATGTCTCTATCTCTCTTTATCTCTCTCTCTCTGTCTCGCTCGCTCTCTAGATAATGGAAAAAACGGATTCTCTTCCCCACTTCCCCTTTAAACGAGACTTTCTTGAAATTAGCTGCTGTTATATGCTTATATTTATCTAAATGAATCTAAATGGGAAAACGTCTAAATGTGAAGTGTATATCGACATATGTAGCGCATAAACAGCGTCCTTAAAAGCCTCATGGAAATGCTTAATGAAACACTGATGTATAGCATTGTGCAGTGGCGGATAAAAGCCCTTTAGCGAACTGAAGCTTCGAATCTGTCTCACCTTATACAAAAAAGTGTGGCATTAAGCGGATATTCGAAGCAGAATTCGAAACAAGCTCGACACATTATTAACTGCGATTTTACAGACACCTCCATTAATGGTAGGATGAAAAAAGAAATTAATAAATAACGTAATAGAATAGATATAGCCTTTCAAGGTTTACCTAATTTATTGGTTTCAATCATAATGGCATATTTATTCTTCTTCCGCTTCCACTCCTCTCTTCACATTTTCATGAAGTAAACACAATATATTCTCTATATTATAAGCAAACGCATTATATTGTCTCTAGAGCTGCCTTTCTCCCTTCAATCTAGCTCTTCCTTCGTGAATTATATAAACTTTCCTGATGCCATTCTCATTCTTTCTCGAAGCAGGGTACTGAAATGCGTTATATTCGTGTTTCAGTAGTAGTTGCAACCGAAGTAGTAGTGATAGTAGTCGTCGTAGTAATTGCAGTAGTAGTACTATCAGTAGCAGCAGTAACAGTAGTGGTTACAAGAGTAATAACACCAATTATTGTAATAATAGGAGTAAAAAGAGTAGTAATAGGATCAGTGGTAGTGGTAGCAGTGCTAGTGTTAGTATTAGTAGTTGTAGTAATATTAGTAATAGTAGTACTAGCTTAAGTATTAGTAGTTTTAGTAATATTAGTAATAGTAGTACTAGCTTAAGTATTAGTAGTTGTAGTAATATTAGTAATAGTAGCACTAGCTTAAGTATTAGTAGTTTTAGTAATATTAGTAATAGTAGTACTAGCTTAAGTATTAGTAGTTGTAGTAATATTAGTAATAGTAGCACTAGCTTAAGTATTAGTAGTTTTAGTAATATTAGTAATAGTAGTACTAGCTTAAGTATTAGTAGTTGTAGTAATATTAGTAATAGTAGCACTAGCTTAAGTATTAGTAGTTTTAGTAATATTAGTAATAGTAGTACTAGCTTAGGTATTAGTAGTTGTAGTATTATTAGTAATAGTAGTATTAGCATTAGTATTAGTAGTAGCACCAGCATTACACTCAGAAAGACAGTTCTTTTAAGCTCTAGACCTTAGCATTATATAAGCCATATTGTGCAGCACAGGGAAAAGACCTGTACTGTTCCCGACATCAATTAAAACAGCATCTTTCCCATTACGGAAAATTGATAATGTATAGAGCGTAATCTCCACCTTATGTACTTTACCTTATTAGGTTGCTGGTAGAGCGTGAAGCCTCATGTGATTTAGTAAGAGCTAAATACCATCACTGATAAATGGTATGTTTGATTAGAATTAATGTTTCTTGAAAGATATATTGTTAATTACTGCCGATGCTGTTCATTCTGTATTACGTGTGTACCCGCACGCGCACACACACCAAAAAACATAAACATACACATAAATACATAAACACATATTATAAATGCCTTACTTAAGCTTGACACACCAATCAATTAAGTTATTAATTTCCTTGAGAAAACATAGAAAAAACAATAGTTCAGCATCGAGGTTAAACACTGAACGGCAATTTCAAAGTTCAAAGCTAAAATCTTTCCAAAGATACTGTACAAGTCCAAGAGCTAAAAATCCTTTGAACAGATACAAATTATTCCACATAAAGTTTCATTATATGCTGGAATAGATTTTACAGACTCCATGCATTATAATACACATCAGACCTTATCAACGAGAGAAAGTAAATGCGGACGAAAATGAAATAAAAAATTCTAGACTCCTCTTCTGGAAAATGACACAAAACGGGTACTTTTATGGAGGCAAAGCGGAGACCCCCCTAAAGCTGACGTCACTCTCTGCTGTCCCTTTGATTGACTGCCTTACGTAGAGACATCAGAGACTCATTTGGTTAATAAGCAGAAGAGATCTCATCAACATCAGCTTTGAAGACGTGGCGTGTGTGATGAGGTTGTGATGATGATGTTATCCTCTGGTTCCTTCTCGGAATACGTACGGGAGGGCCTGGGGATGTATGTCAATAATGCCTCCCTTTCTCTCTCTCTCTCTCTCTCTCTCTCTCTCTCTCTCTCTCTCTCTCTCTCTCTCTCTCTCTCTCTCTCTCTCTCTCTCTCTCTCTCTCTCTCTCTCTCTCTGGGTGCGTGTATGCGTGTGTGAGTACTGTACACATATATTTTTCCTTCTACCACTATGCAAATGTTTCTTCCACAGAAACATCTTGAGACCAGATCTCGGCGCCCAAGCAAGACCAAGGCAGACCAGGGCTCCCTCTCGCCCTTACTCCTGGGAGACCTTTACGAAAATTTAATCTTCCTTTTTCGGGAGTCTTGTCCGTTACAATTTTACCTGCTGTTCACTTCCCGGGCAGCGGAGAACTCGGCTTGGCCTTTCCCTAAAGATGTTAGGAACCTCCCCTTTGTGCTGTATAAAAGGGGGATTTGAGTTTATTTATTTATTTTTTTTAGGGGGGGGGTCGGTTTGTTTTGGGAGTTGCTGAGGATAAGAGAAATCTACGTTTAGGATTCACGTTTCCTTCAAGCAGGAAGGAAAATGATGATTTATTTGTCTTTGGTATGTATTGATCGTTTTCTATGAAGTCGGGAAGATGCTTTGTTTTGTATTATCTTATGTGGACTTGGTATCAGTGACATGGTTGTCTTGGTATCAGTGACATGGTTGTCTTGGTATCAGTGACATGGTTGTCTTGGTATCAGTGACATGGTTGTCTTGGTATCAGTGACATGGTTGTCTTGGTATCAGTGACATGGTTGCCGTACGTCAATCAGGGATCTCCGTCTTGAGTTACATTATGGTATTACTGAGATCCGTCTTGATTTGGGTCAATCCTGTATTATAAGTATATATATATATATATATATATATATATATATATATATATATATATATATATATATATATATATTCTTTTATATATATATATGC
>NC_091573.1:1491652-1495618 GCF_042767895.1 Penaeus vannamei | reverse complement strand
GAAACAAACAAATGGATAGAAAGATACATAAGTCGATAGATAAAGAAAGTATTTTCTCATGAACTGGCCAAGAGCATATCGCATATTCGGATATCTGAATATCTAATGTCACGGATATCTGAAAATCTAATGCTATTAGCACTTGGTATGTGTACTATATCTATGCAAAGCCACCGGCCAGTGAAAGATAAACAACATAGCATAGTCCCTTGGGGATGTTATCTGCAACTAATTACACTGCGTTATGTGACGTTGCGTATAACCACTAACGTTTTCTTGCACCTCGAAGTCAGCACATAATGTTAGATTACAAATTATCACTTAAATACGAGTGGCATAACGTCATCTTCATGTAGATAAGGGTGGAAGTGTAACAAAAAGTCTGCCGTTTAAGGGCTTATAACAAGTCGCCATCTGACTAACATAAGTCAGGCCAAACACAGTAACCACAGATGATGAAAATATAACATTTATGAAAGAATATCCAGTTCGTGCGATTGTAGACACATTCAAGACATCCATATCATAAACTACAATTGAATGTTCCCAAATAGTTATATTGTTTACATATATTAATTAATTAAATGATATGCGTAGAGTCATTACACATGCAGTCCTATAATTTGCAAGGTACCAACACAGGTACTGAATATTTCCTTTAACCAGCCCATTCATGATTTAATATCCCCCCCCCCCCCCCCGAGATTCACATATTTCATCGATCTCATTAGTGAATCATAATGAAAGTTATTCTTATTTTTAAGTATTATTCTTAAAAATATCATTTCATCTGTAATAACAAAATAAGTGTTATTTAGGTCAGTAGAGTCATTTTGATTTTAAAGAAGTGGTCAATTGTATCATCTTTTAGATAATATTCAACATTTCTCATACTCTCATTACTATTATCATTGTTATCCTTTACATTAATACTGTCATTGTTATTATTTTCATTACTAAATCAATTTTCATTACTCTA
This sequence comes from Penaeus vannamei, assembly GCF_042767895.1. NCBI lineage: Eukaryota > Metazoa > Arthropoda > Malacostraca > Decapoda > Penaeidae > Penaeus > Penaeus vannamei. Next base: position 1,494,639 of record NC_091573.1, on the reverse strand, counting down.
TTATCATTATTACCAAAACGGTCATAACAATTACTGCTACAGTAATTATTCATATTGTAACCATATTACCACAGTTACAGACACGAAATTGTAAATTTGGGCAATTTAGAAACCGGAATACAGATTACCATGCAGTTGATCATTGCTCCGAAGGAAAAATTCTCAAACAATTATCGTAAATTGTTTTTGTTGTTGTTGTTGTTGTTGTTGTTTAGTGAGACGCAAAATTTGTAACAGAAAAAAAAACAATAAGGTAATTGACTTCATTCCTATTCTAGAACTGAAATTTGTTATAGTATATATAGTCATCCTTGTTATAGAGATCCGCCACAATGAGACATAAAAAGTATACTGTAAATTGACTCTGCACAAACACGTGGTCATCGCGAGACCGCAACTGAACAACGAACCGAAGAACTGTCACAAAACTGCTCCTCTCTTGATCATGCTGAGAGCAACAACAGACAAATAAGGGTTATACTAATCTCTCCTGGACATCGACCCTTGCTTCTCTGGGCACTGGGTAGCCCCTCGAACCGGTTCTTGAAAGAGGATCTAAGAGGCTACAGTGTTGGAAGTCGTTCAGCAAAGAGTGTGGATCCAGGTTTGCTCCCACTACATATATCTCTGCTTCCCCTCGCCGCCTTTGTCAGCTGTGCAAATAAGACGACAATGGAAGAACACACAGGTTATCAGAAGGGTCAGGCAGCGTGAAGGCTATCACTGACCACCTCTGACACTTTGTGTTAGCCAATAACTTAATCCCATAGATGTTTGAAAACGTTGTGTAAACTAAGCTCTATCGCTTTACTTAAACAAATATGTATAAATGTAGACACACACACACACACACACACACACACACACACACACACACACACACACACACACACACACACACACACACACACTCACACACACACACACATGCACGCACGCACGCACGCACACACACACATACACTTCCCAGACACTTCACACACACTTGTTTTGTTTCGAAAGTTTACATAATCGCAGTAACATAACACCTCTCTTATGTTCAAGCTACGACGGTAAAAAAAAAAAAAAATACAACGACGATCCTCTGTTCTGGGCTGTGCTCCTTGTGTTATGTTCAAGCTACGACGCTAAAAGAAAGAAAGAAAGAAAAAAATCCGACGAGGATCCTGTGTTCTAGGCTGTGCTCCTTGCATTCCGCGTTGCAAAGCCGACGAAGACCATCCGTGGTGAGAATATTCTTCGGAAGAGGTATACCAAGTGAGTGAGATGATAAAGATGGCGAAAGTTAAAGTCGTCAACCTGTGAATCGAATCGAGGTTTACTTTGTCTTTTACCTGAGATGATATCGATCTGATAAGGCGGATGGTGGAGGTAGGAAGAAAGGGAAAGGAAGAAGGGAGAAAAGCAGAAGAAGAGAAGAATGTGTGGAAGAAGGCAAAAAGAAAAAAAGGGACGAATATAGAGATGGAAAAGAAGATGAAAAGTGTGGGAATAAGGTTGAAGATGAGGTGAATAAAGTGTGGAAGATATGGAAAGAGTAATAAGCGGTGAATGAAAAAGACAAATAAATGGGAACATTGGAGATTGCATATCAAGAGCAACCTCATATAAAAAGAAAAAGTATGAAAGATTGAAATAATAATGTTTACAAATATTAATGCTTGGGTTTCGATAACAGTATTTTCTGCACCTTGTTCAGCAACGGAACTTACTTCAGGTATTGTTATTATCATTTAATGAATACCTTGAAATTGATAAGAAAATTGATACCCATAACAGCCTGTTTGTCGCTAAACCAATGCCAATAATATTAACAGGGTCTACATCGTTGTCCTCAGTAACAGAACTTAAAGATCATGGCGTGTAATATATGGCACACCTTTACGCCTCAATGAGCAGTAGGAATTTGTGTACTAATTCCTGACACTGATCTTAAAGGAGTGTGCGAATTACTAAGCAAGAATAACCGATACCGAATCAATTGGCAGAGACCTTGCCATTAAAAAAGGTAGCGAAAAAACAGCGAATTCTAGTTTTGTTTTTCTTGACAGCCAAAGTGCACTCTACAGGCTAATTGCACTTAGTCCAGACTATTGAGTCTGCTCTATGTCTGATATGATTAATGAAAAGGTTTTATAATGACCAGATGAAATACGAATAAGTCTAAGACAATGCCACAAAACTGAAACTGTTGTTTGACTAATAACGTTTTGTATAACGTTAAGCACTGTCAGTGTGGATAGATGCTACAGTCACGTTCTTGAATTAAGGTTCAAATAAAAGGACTTTTTCTCTCTCCATTTCATTTGACGTCTCTTCCTCACAATCGCACGTACACACTTAAACACACACACACACACACACACACACACACACACACACACACACACACACACACACACACACACACACACACACACACACACTCACTCACACACACACAAAAAAAAAACACAAATCAACACCAACACCCACACTTCCCCACACACACAAACCAACGCAAAAAAATAACATACACACAGACAGCATTGAAAGATAAATGGCAACAAAGAGAAATAAGGGGGGATTAAAAGCCGGAGAAATGTTAACCCTTAAGAAGATCTCGAGACAAGGAACGAGATCCGATGAAAGGGAGAATTTTTCCTTTTTCTTCCCAAAGAACACAAACAATTTATCCCCTTCGCCGTAATGATGAAGGATAAAAGGAAACTCCCGTCTTTCGCCCGACAGGTTCTCTGGTGAGGAAGGGAAGGAGGAAGAAAGGGAGGGAGAGGGAGAGAGAGGAAGGGAGGGGGAGGGAGGGTGGAATGGAGGGGGAGGGAGAGAGAGGGAGGGAGGGTGGGAGGGAGAGAGAGAGAGGAAGGGAGGGGGAGGGAGGGAGGGTAGAAGGGAGGAAGGGGGAGAGAGGGTGGAAGGGAGAGGGAGGGGGAGGGAGGGTGGAAGGAAGGATGGAATGGAGGGGGAGGGAGGGAGAGAGACGGAGGGAG
>NC_091573.1:1481652-1484152 GCF_042767895.1 Penaeus vannamei | reverse complement strand
GACATCAATATAAATCAATCTACCAATATTATGAGGTGTTTGCATATCATTCTATCTGATCATCACGCCACAAACACTTCCGACTCCTTGACTCCGCTGCATAAGAAATATTATAAGGTCATGCGTTGTACTTTAAATACAGGAAATCTTGCACACGAACAGAGTGGCATTTGATTGACCTCCTTAGACGCACGGAAATACTTTGATATGTCTTACTGCATTGTTTCAGCTAATGGTCGACATATTATGGACTCTATTTTTAACAAAGTATTAGGAAGGTAATATTCTTTCTTCGACGCTCCTACTTAAATATAGAAAGATCAATTTCATGTAGAAGTATAATTCATAGGTGATCTTTTTAGCTATAACTTCGTTCCGAGATGAATCACAAATATATCTCAATCATCTGTTGATAAATATCAACATATAATCTTATAAGGTGACCTTTTTAACTTTAATTTCGTTCGGAGATGAATCAAAAATGTATCTCAATCATATGTTGATAAATATCAACATATGGACTGAAATTAAGCGATAAGAACATTTATGGAAAAGAAAGAAAAATAACATAAAGAAAGAGGGACTGATTCCTCGTCTTAACCTCAATTATCTTTTTTGACAATTCTTCTAAAAATAATGCTATTTCATGAACAGTATCAATGTTTACGAAATTCCTCTTAAGAATTTATGTAATTTTTGTCTCTTTAAAAGAAACACATGGGAAACATCGAACTACTGCATACTTTAGTCACTATAGCATTTAGAAAAGATTATGGAATATTTCTTTATCACTGTATGTGTTCCTCCATTGCTTTCTGAAATATAAATTAGGAATTATATTTTACGTTCAGGTATGAGGAACATGTTTTCCGTTTTTTGATCATCATTTGTACAAAAATACAATCGTATGCATTTACAGTATTATACCGAATGAATAAAAAATATTACTGTTGTCGTACATATATCCTATCTGATTGACTATGCATGCCAACCAATGAAAGCATTTTTGAAGATAACACAAAACAAAAAATACTAGAAAGAGAGGGGGGAGGGAGAAAGAGAGAGAGAGACAGACAGGGAGACACAGGGAGAGAAAGAGAGAGAGAGAGAGAGAGAAAGAGAAAGAGAAAGAGAAAGAGAAAGAGAAAGAGAAAGAGAAAGAGAAAGAGAAAGAAAGAGAGAGAGAGAGAGAGAAAGACAGACATAAAGTCAATGTTGGAATGCGTTTAGCTAGCGCATTATCGGTTAAAGATATAATAAGATTATGATAAAGGATATTCTGCATGGAATTCCTTTACAGTTTCACACAACAGGACGCGAATCAAGAAGAAAATCCAATATTGTCAACGACAGCAATAAACTTTTTCATAGCCTGTACCAGATGGCAAGTACGCCAAGCTGAGTTCAAGTCCATTTATATGCAGCAGAATACCTTGGAGATTGTGGAATCGTTTTATATCTTTTGTTCTATTTTTTTAATGATTAATATTTATTTTCTTGATATTATTTATTTGTTTATTTCATTTTCCTGGAAGCCATGTTTAGGGAATAAAACAAACTGACGTGTTTTCTGATGAATTCCCGATATTAAGTGACCCACTAAATTATAAGAATTGTGAAACGTAAGTGATTACGACATTTAACACGTTAATCCTTTCTCAGTAATTTTATTTGTTATGAATTTAGTTTTATTGTCTGGTTTTCATAGATCTAGCTTGCTTGGCTCGGTCTGTAACTTGAATTGTTCAGTCTGTTACTTATATAGTCTGTAACTTGCATCGTGAAGACTGTTACTTAATTTGCCCAGTCTGTAACTTGGATAGCGCGGTCTGTGACTTAATCGCTCGGTCTGTATATGTTGCGTTCGGTCTGCAACATGACTTGCTCGGTTTGTAACTTGATTCGTTTGGTTTCTAACTTATTTCACCTGTTCTGTGAATCGATTCGTTCAATCTGTGCCTGAATTGATTCGGTTTGTAATCTGATTCGCTCGATTTGTGACACGATTCAATCGGTCTGTATAGTATGCTTCGCTCAGTGTGTAACTCGTTTCACCGAGTCTGTGAACTACATCGCTCGGTCTCAAACCTGAATATCTCTGTAGTATGATTCTCTCGGTGCGGCAATTGAATATCTGTGTCTGTAACTGGATCTCTCGGACTGTAACTTTCTCCCCCTTCGTCAGTATCTTCTGAATATCTCTGCCTGTAGTATGATTCTCTCGGTCCGGCGCTTGGATATCTGTGTCTGTAACTTGATCTCTCCGACTGTAACTTTCTCCCCCTTCGTCAGGATCTTCTGAATATCCCTGCCTGTAGTATGATTCGTTCGGTCCGGTGCTCTGTCTGTAACTTGTTCTCTCGGACTGTAACTTCCTCCCCCTTCGTCAGGATCTTCTGAATATCCCTGTCTGTAGTGTGATTCTCTCGGTCCGGCGCTTGGATATCTGTGTCTGTAACTGGATCTCTCGGACTGTAACTTCCTCCCCCTTCGTCAGTAT
>NC_091573.1:1459152-1461652 GCF_042767895.1 Penaeus vannamei | reverse complement strand
TTATTATATTGTATCCTCATTATCATCATAATTTTGTTTCAATTGCAAAACCTTTGTGTCGTATTTCACCGCATGGCAACAATGGCATCTGATGCGTTTTTGTTTTCTTTCTTTATTACTTTTGTGAAATATCAATTAATTTGTGCTCTCATTCTGGAAGGTGATCGTGGAGGACGTGGATGAATTCCAGTCAAGATATTAATGAAATGCGAAAAAGAAGAAGAAAAAATGTCTGAGAATTAACTTTGTTTTTTTATCTGGCTATCGATATGTGTATGTCATTATAATTTATGATTTGTGATTATAATCGGAGTTGCTTTCCTCTCGCGGATTCTAAACTTTTAGTCTTTGTTTTAAGTAGTTTTTCTGAATAATAACGATAAAAAATGGGATAAGAATAGGAGAGTAAAGTAAAATTGAGGAATAAGAATTGTTATAATCGGCCACTTCTATCCTGGAATGATGATGTTAAAGACTATTGTTTTTTTATATAACAAAAATAACACGATTTCTAGTTACACTGAAGAAGAAAAACCTGAATGTGTACTTAACACAACTCAGCGGTAAAAGTATATGTGAAAAAGAAAAAGAGTTTTTTCTGAAGTCTAAGCCAAAGCTACAATTGGTGTTCGATAAGTCCGATGCTTTAAATATTTAGAAAGGTCAGTATTTCTTTCTTTCTATCTATCCTTCTTCCTTTCTTTCTATAATTGTTTATTTATTCCGCGATCCAAGCTTTATATTTTGGTACTTTCTGTTCTTACGTCATAGTTGTCATAGGTGATCCGCTGTTACATATAGAATCACTTAGGAAAATTGTATAAAGTAAAGCTGAATAAGTAGCGCAATTGATACAAGTTCTTGAATTGAAATCAATCCCTTTCGTTCTAAAGTTTTGCAAAATTCTGTGAACCTATCTCGCTTCTATCTTTCTCTTAGAGACGTATATTACCGTGATTGGTGTACTTATTCGACTCTCTTTCTCTCACAAACACGCACATACACAATGCATTTATATATATATGTGTGTGTGTGTGTGTGTGTGTGTGTGTGTGTGTGTGTGTGTGTGTGTGTGTGTGTGTGTGTGTGTGTGTGTGTAAAAGTGTATATATATATATATATATATATATATATATATATATATATATATATATATATATATATATATATATATATATATAATATATATGTACACACACACATACGCGCACACAACATACACACAGATAGATAGGTAGGTAGAGGGATGGACAGATTGAAAGATGGATAAATGGACAGATATAAAGATAGATAAATAAACAGATAGTTCACACACACACACACACGCACAAGCACGGGCGCACACACACACACACACACACACACACACACACACACACACACACACACACACACGCACGCACGCACGCACGCGCGCGCGCGCGCACACACACACACAAACAAACAAACAAAACGACGAAAGAACATTCCCAAACATTTACGTAGCGCAGTCCTGTTTGTTATATGACAAACGGTTGTTTTCCTTCAAGACAAATTGTTATCATACCCACAGAAGCTGCTTTTTTTCCTTCAAGACAAATTGTTATCATACCCACAGAAGCTGCTTTTGCATCCACGGACAAAAGGCCTTTGTAGAAGTACTATTCCAAACAAGTATAATGTATATCCGTAGGGCGAAGGTAGATTGTGTTTGGAGTATATTTAAATCGAGGAAAGAAGATGTATTTTCGAAACAGGAGAAAACAAAGTGGAAGGTCATACACACAATCGCCCCGTATAAATACCTGTGTGTGTGTGTTTGTGTGTGTGTTGTGTGTGTGTGTGTGTTTGCTTGTGTGTGTGTGTGTGTGTGTGTGTGTTTGTTTGTGTGTGTGTTTGTTTGTGTGTGTTTGTTTGTGTGTGTGTGTTTGTGTGTGTGTGTGTGTGTGTTTGTGTGTGTGTGTGTGCATGAGGACTCTTGTCCCACCTAATTATATTAATATTTACAAATAGCTATCAAAAGACAAGCACAAATTTTCCTGTTAAACAATTACAATGACCTGAAATTAAAAATCATATCCAACTAATTTCCATTATGCCTCATCTTCTTTCCCTGAGTCCCGTATTCTGTCACAAAACCCCCTTGTTCCTCCTCAGCGGGGATGAACGAAGCTGTATGACACCACGAAGAGTTGGAAAAAAAGGAGTGGGGACAAATACAGAGGCAATATAAAACCTTGGAAGCCCTCCAGATCCCTACAGCAGACGGCCATCACGGGTTTTATGATTGCCACATGAGAAGACACTGAAGTGAGACGGGCCTGGGGCGGGGACCAAGGAGGGGGGCGGGGGGGGTGGGGGTGGGGGGAGGTGCATGGTTGATGGTGAAGAGGATATTATGGTGGAAAAAAATGTTATGGTGAATGTAAATGTACAGGGAATAGCCAGGTGAAGAAATAAATGCAGGTAGAAGGTAGTACCAACATGGCAACATTTTTATAACTAATATGATATCAATATT
>NC_091573.1:1444152-1446652 GCF_042767895.1 Penaeus vannamei | reverse complement strand
GTGTGTGTGTGTGTGTGTGAGAGAGAGAGAGAGAGAGAGAAATATATGAGGAATGATGATTCACATACGCGTTCTATCATGCCTACGTCTCTCTCTCTCTCTCTCTCTCTCTCTCTCTCTCTCTCTCTCTCTCTCTCTCTCTCTCACTCTCTCTCTCACTCTATCTCTCACTCTCTCTTTCTCTCTCTCTCTCTCTCTCTCTCTCTCTCTCTCTCTCTCTCTCTCTCTCTCTCTCTCTCTCTCTCTCTCTCTCTCTCTCTCTCTCTCTCTCTTTCTTGCACACTTTCAGCTATATGACTTAATCATTGTTCGAATAATCTATACACAGCATATATAGGCAAACATATTTTTGCTTGCCACTCTTTCACGCTGGTAGAACCACAAATACACCCACGCGGAAAGCACAAGCATACTTATAGCTTTGAGATTTAGCTTTTAATCTTCACATTTCCAAGTCACAGAGACCGTAGGGATCATGTCAGTAGTGAAACATGCTTACGAAGCCACGGTTTGATATGGGAGGATTGTTAGTTCCTCTTCCAACAGCTGGTGCCAAATCTCAGCTGATTCGATTTAGATCTTATCATTCTTATTTAAATACGGATGTTAAGCAATTGGTAGTTACTTTACATGTTTTATTTTGTCATCTTATATGCGCTTGAAATAATATTTTTATCATACAAGAACAAAAGTATACAAAAATATAATCCACACACTCTCCCCTACTTTTGTCTCTCTCTCTCTCTCTTTCTCTCTCTCTCTCTCTCTCCCTCTCTCTCTCTCTCTCTCTCTCTCTCTCTCTCTCTCTCTCTCTCTCTCTCTCTCTCTCTCTCTCTCTCTCTCTCTCTCTCTCTCTCTCTCTCTCTCTCTCTCTCTCTCTCTCTCTCTCTCTCTCTCTCTCTCTCCCCTCTCTCTCTCTCTCTCTTCTCCCTCTCTCTCTCTCTCTCCTCTCTCTCTCTCTCTCTCTCTCTCTCTCTCTCTCTCTCTCTCTCTCTCTCTCTCTCTCTCTCTCTCTCTCTCTCTCTCTCTCTCTCTCTCTCTCTCTCTCTCTCTCTCTCTCCTCCCTCCCTCCCTCCTCCCTCCCTCCCTCTCCCTCTCCCTCCCTTCCTCCCCCCCTCCCTTCCTCTCTCTCTCTCTCTCTCCTTCCCTTCTCCTTACTTCCCCCTCTCTCTCTCCCCATCTTCGTCCTTCCGTACAAAACATAGCCGTGTGCTTTGGGGCGAGACAAATCTTCCCTTTGAAATTTCTACGCACCCTGACATAGCCTGACATCTGGGAAATGTTGGAAATGCAATAAGTTCTGCTATGTAACACGATCCTGTCAATCGGCATGACAAAGACGGACGAAGAAGTTAAAATATGAGATGTCTTGTCAAACCTCGTTGGATTTTTTTTTCTCTCTCTCTCAAACCGCTTTCAATTTGTAATTTTCTGTCGGTTGGCAAGACTGTCTATGGAAAGATTTGCTATCGATTATATATATAAATATATATATATATATATATATATATATATATATATATATATATATATATATATATATATATATATATATATATATATATAAGTGTGTGTGTGTATGTGTATGAGTGTGTTGTGTTTCTGTATGTGTGTGTGTGTGTGTTCTGTTTGTGTGTGTGTGCGTGTGTGTGTGTGTGTATGAATATGAAAAGAAAGAAATAAAGAAAAAAATGTGCGTATGTCTGCGTGTACGTATGTGTATGTGTGTGTGTGTGTTTGCATAACTAGATATTTAAATACTAAAACACGGATACCTCAGAATTCACAGAACATAACCGTTTATCACAATACTACAAATGATAAACCACAGATTTCTATATTACCTCTTCATTATTTTATCCCATGTTCATAACAATTAGAGAATATCCATAACAATCCCCAAATTCTTATAACAATCCAATAAATAATTTTACTGCCATGCGACAACCACTGGGTATAAATAAAGGTAAATGATAACACAGAATCTGCAGGAATTCGAACTAACAATAATATATCAGCCCCATCATGGCCATAACAAGCACGACTTCAATATCGGAAACAGATGAACATATTGATGCGTCCAAGAAATAACAAAATCATGATTAAGAAGCAGTAAATCTATTAAAGAAAAAAAAAATAATAAAAAAATAACATACATGTACAGATTTACATACAACTCCCCCCCCCCCGCACAGTCGAATATACATATACAGATTTACATACACCCCCCCCCTGTACACACAGAAAACAGGCACAGTTCAACAAATACATTAGCAAAAACAAACAAATAAAAGGAAATACGTGGTAGTTTTCCGGTTCAGTACAACAAAACAACTGTTATAGATCCCATTATCATTATCTAAACTATTTGATATATGAAAAACGTACCCATTTTACAGATGACCTGGTGAAATTAATCATACCAAATTTATTCGTGTAAATAACAAACACACGCCAAAATAATGTCCATTTTCCAAGTTCCGTTTCCTTTTTTTCTTAT
>NC_091573.1:1436652-1439152 GCF_042767895.1 Penaeus vannamei | reverse complement strand
TTGTTCATAATAATAGATTCAAAAGTAAAGCAACACCACCTGAGAAGACCCGAGAAGAAATGTACTCTGTAAATATACAGCGTACACAAGCAGGCACGTTGCATAAACAATGTACCTCATTGCTATGGCAACGCAGTTCGTATGTATTTGCGCGCGGTTCTCTTTTCTGCAATCTGCAAGGTACTCTTGGAGTTCGCCTTCCCTGAGGGTGTTGCGGAAAGGAGTGTTTCGCTGTTTGTATTTCGTTACCAGAAGAGCACACAGCTGAAGATATTTTAGTGTATAAGTTCAAAAAATTGGGGGCAGACCTTTTGAAATTCCATGGAAATTGTTGGCACATTTGATTGTCAGTATTACAGAAGAAAATTCACTCTTACAAAAAAGGATAATTAAGAGAACATTATATATATGCACATATGCACACAAATACATACACACACACACACACACACACACACACACACACACACATACATATATATATATATATATATATATATATATATATATATATATATATATATATATATATATATATATATATATATATAAATATATGAACATTATAACCTCTCCGATCGGGATTCGATCCCTCGCCGCCAATGCACGTGAATGCAAGACGGCCGCTCTACCACTCGTACAACGACCCACTAAAAGGAGTGAGCAACTAGGCGCTTACTAGCATCCATAGACATTACCTACCTACTCATACATGAGTAAGGATAGCGAAGTTTCGCACTCACTCCCCGTGGGCACTCGGTATTTATGGACAGAACAGGACAAATCACAAATCAGATAACCTGAGGTGCATTCTATGAAAGATGGAATAATGCAATACCGCATTTTTATCATGAACATTATAACCTCTCCGATAAAAATGCGGTATTGCATTATTCCATCTTTCATATATATATATATATATATATATATATATATATATATATATATATATATATATATATATATATATATATATATATATATATATATATATATATATATATATATATATATATATTTATCTATCTATTTATATTTATATATAAATAGATAGATAGATAGATATGTTAGACAGATACATATATAAATAGATAGATAGATAGATATGTTAGATAGATACATATATAAATAGATATATAGATAGATAGATAGATAGATAGATAGATGTGTGTGTGTGTGTGTGTGTGTGTGTGTGTGTGTGTGTGTGTGTGTGTGTGTGTGTGTGTTTGCTATGTTCTATTTCACCTTGCTAAAATTGCATCTTTTTCACAATGATATTTTTAATCTGTGTCTGTCTGTCTGTCTGTATCGGTATAATTCTCTCTCTCTCTCTCTCTCTCTCTCTCTCTCTCTCTCTCTCTCTCTCTCTCTCTCTTTTTCTCTCTCTCTCTCTCTCTCTCTCTCTCTCTCTGTCTGTTTCACACACCCTCTCTCTCCCTCTCTCTCTCTCTCTCTCTCTCTCTCTCTCTCTCTCTCTCTCTCTCTCTCTCTCTCTCTCTCTCTCTCTCTCTCTCTCTCTCTCTCTCTCTCTGTTCCTCACTCTCTCTGGTCAGTGCATTGCTGACAATGCCATGGAAGAAAAGATTAATATCTTTTATGCTGCGAATCACATGCCTGTTAAGACGTTTGTTACAGGCGCGCTTTCTCGCAGATTGGAATTCGGAATTTTTGCACCAAACTGAAATTCAAAAGAAATCAGGATTCATTGTTTAAATCCGTTTTTACCTGTTGTCATACGCGGTTTATAACAGCACTGGTTGTTGTTTTGAAAGTGTTTTCGTCGAAGTTTCCATGATTGTTTTGAACGTGTTTTGGTCGAGGTGTCCATGATTCGACACGAGATTGTAAACAGCTGCCGAGGTTATCAAGTAAAAGCGATTTTCTTTATCAATACTCGTAACAATCCTTCAATAGTGAAATACTAATCTTAAGCATGATCATCCTAATAGATAATTTATTCAGTCTATTTAGTGTGGACTTGTTATATGCATATCGCGATACCTTTAATCTGTACAACGTGGATGTAAATGTGAAATCCTGTTTTCTTGCATTGTATATACATAATACATTTAGGGTTGATGGCTAGAAAATGATGACGGCACAAAAGTGAGAATTGAGGAACATTTTAAGATTATTTATGTTGTTAGGATATCTTTTCGACCTTCATAGTGAAGAATATCATGTGCTATCTTGTACTTCTAATGGTCATCCCATTAGAAGTTTTATTTTTTATATATATTGCCGTATATGCAATATCGAACTAGATATATATGATGCTGTCATATAACCCAAAAATATTATCACTTCAAAAATTAACATAAGACTGCAAATTTTAGTATATCTTAACACTCACAGTTTTGATGTAACAAATTTGACAGAAAGAAGAGCAATGGATATTCTAGCTGATATTCTTTAAGCAATTATCACGACTTTGGAGATTTCAAATTTATGTTTAATGATCTTTTCTTCTTTGTGCAATAATGTAAAGTACTTTTCAACA
>NC_091573.1:1424152-1426652 GCF_042767895.1 Penaeus vannamei | reverse complement strand
AAACCAAAGCTCAACCCTTTTTCTTACAAGACTATTCGTGTAAGCATATTTGCGTGGGTTTGATGGCTTGATCGGAAGGACCGTTGCATTAGCAGTAAATTCTGGCTGATGCTATACGTCGCCACTTAACAGCATTTCCATCACCATAAATCCGGAAATGTTACAGGTGAATAAGAGAGAGCCGATAAGAGAAGAAAGATAAGAGATATCTATGTTGGTTATTTTAGTATCTATGTTGATTATGCTAAGGTTGGGATTATGGTGATAATGATAGTGATGATATGGATGAAATAATAAAGATTAAAGGTTATAATGAGTGTGAGGAACAATGGTATTGATAATGAGGATAATACGAATAAATAAAAAGAAATTGAGTGGGAATAAGGATGATTATAATGATAATGATGATGAGGATTATGATGATGATGATGATGATGAATTATGGTAATAATAATAATAATAATAACGATAGTAATGATAGAAATAATAATAAGAAGAAGAACAGATATAACAATAATAACAGTAATCATGATAAAAATAACAACGATGATAATGATAAGAAAGATATTTATAATAATCATATTGAGGATGATGATGATCATGATGATAATGATAATAATGATACTGATATCGATGATAATATTACCGATGTAGATGATAATGATGATGATAATAAAAATGATTATAATAAAAGTGCTAACGGTTTCATTAAATTTCGTCAGGCTACTCTATCTTACAAAATCTTTCAGTTGGCAGTCCAGAAAGAAAAATGGAAGAAAACAGTATTTTTGGGTAATATGAAATGCTTCTAAATGTTCTATTGTAAGATGACACTCATTTTTTAAAATTCATGCTCGCTTAAATCATAAACATCTATCTATCTATCTCCCTTTCTCTCTCTCTCTCTCTCTCTCTCTCTCTCTCTCTCTCTCTCTCAATCTATCTATCTATCTATCTATCTATCTATCTATCTCTCTACCTACCTATCTATCTATCTATCTATCTCTCCCTCTATCTCTCTCTCTCTCTCTCTTTTTCTCTCTACCCCCTCTATCTCTCTTCTCTCTCTCTCTCTCTCTCTCTCTCTCTCTCTCTCTCTCTCTCTCTCTCTCTCTCTCTCTCTCTCTCTTTCTCTTTCTCTTTCTCTCTCTCTCTCTTTCTCTCTCTCTCTCTCCCCTCGTTCGCTCCCTCTTCCTCCATAACATGATTGTTGCTATAATTGCTGCTCACATAATTGGATAACCCACATAAGATAGGCCTACAACACTAATATATTACCATTTCTCTGTTTATATTTAGACAAGGCATCCTATTCTTCTCGCTATAGGAATACCATTTCGGAATTATAATTACTCATTAATGGATTATTAGGCTGGTTGCTGTATTGTGAATCAATTATAATAATACTTCTGTAGCATGGAAGTGAAACAACATTACTATAATGATACGTGACAACTGTTTAAAAGATTATTGAAGCTTATCTTCTATAATCTTTTCATTTTATTTTCTCTGATTTCATTATTCTGCGCACTTCCTGATGTTTACAATGCTTTCCTTGCTTTAACTTTCCAGACTTCACGAAAGCTTTACAAAACCTCTTTAACTAGCAAGCAATCTGCCTTTAATGAGGTTCACCAAAAAGATTTCATTTCCAAGATTAACCCTTTTTTACTCTTTTTTTTCTTTTTTTTATTCCTTTTCTTGACCAAAGCTAAAGCAAGAGGAGTCAGTGTGTCGTCTCTTTGGCTCGGTCTTTGAAGAGGAAGCTTGTAAAACATAAAGGAAGACTCGGGGTTTTGAAAAAGACTCCTAACTAGAATTAAAGCTTGTGAAAGCCTCTTCAGCCTACACCGAGCAAACTCTACCAGGGAATTAAGATTATAATACGAATATTTTTTTAGCAGCCTTGAAAACATGATGAATACTAATTACATTGATGAGATATGCATTTTTTTCCAGTGTGGCCTCTTCCTCTATAGAGGCATCTTATGATGATTATTGGTAATATTACACTTCAGCTTTCTCATTAGGATCATCATTCTTATTGTTATTATCATTATCATTATCGTTATTATTATTATTTTTTTAGTATTATTTTTATTATTATTATTATTAATTATTATCATTATTTATTATTATTATTATTATTATTATATATTATTATTTATTATTTATTATTTGTATGAATATGCATGTCAGGAGAATACAAACATATCCTAATATCAATGCAAAAGTAAATTAGTGACATTAATCATAATCTATTACGGATTGAAGTGGCTAGCGTCTGCCTAGAATATACGTATATTCTGAAAATGAATGAGGATTTTCCAAATACACACACACAGACACACACATGGATATGTGTGTGTGGGGTGGGGTGTGTGTATATGTATATGTGTGTATACATATTTGTATGTATATATATATATATGTATATATATATATATATATATATATATATATATATATATATATATATATATATATATATATATATATA
>NC_091573.1:1369152-1376652 GCF_042767895.1 Penaeus vannamei | reverse complement strand
CAAATAGGTGAATGGAAAAACACCCTACCGTGTTGATACTATGGTAGAAAACCCCACATTGCACAAACTAGATTTATTGAAGAAAGTGAGACAACAGTTTCGGAATCGTCCTCTGCTGTCTAACTTTCTTCAATAAATCTAATTTGTGCATTGTGAGTTTTTCTACAATACATAAAGGTATACATGTGTACATAGAAGCACATTGTATACTTTACAGCAAGCATTAAAAATCATAGATATGCCTGCAGTGACGTAATTACATAATATCACTTAATACTGATTAAAATGAACATTGAAAAACATATATATAACCAAGAATCTGTAAACAAATCGACTCATCCATAGATTCTACCACATTTCTAAAAGCAAAAAATTGTCCTTTATCTAGAAGTCAACAGTTACCAACTAATTCCTCAATTGCGATATCACAAAAAAAAAAATAAATAAAAAAAAAAATAAATAAATAAATAAATATATAAAAATATATAAAATATAAAAGAAATATAAAATATAAAATATAAAAGATAAATATAAAAGCAATATAAATAAATATTTAACTATAAATATAAAATATAAAGAATATAAAATATAAAAAATATAAAATATAAAAGAAATATAAAAGCAACGATTTCAACCTGTGAAAATACCTACCCAGACACGACACAGACACGCCCCCCCCCCCCCCAAGGAATTCGGGGATCCGGTTATCCGAGCACAGAACACACGGAGACAACGGCCGGTGGATGGCATCGCTTTGTCCGGATACGAAGCTTTTATGTTTAGTTTCACTCCTTATCGTGCATGCATACGTACGCCATTTTTCAATCGTTCGAACACTTTCGCTTGATCTAATAATAATCATAGGATGGATCTCTGATTCGATTCCGTTCGATTCAGTTAAAGTTTAATCAATATGTAGTATAAATATATTATTTGAATACTCTAACAAGCCAACCCAGATACATTTACATCCATAAACATGCAAGCACAAATAAATAAAACAGTCGAACACATACACAAACACACACATACGCACAAACATACACACACACGCACATACACATATACAGATATATATTATCCATCTGTGTGTGTATGTAAATATACATACATATTATATAATATATATATACATATAAATATATATATATATATATATATATATATATATATATATATATATATATATATATATATATATATATATATATATATATATATATATATATATATATATATATATATATATATATATGACACCTATGCCATTTATTCAGTTGTACTGGATCTAAAACGCAAAAGTTATTGACTCGCAGTTATCCTTTCCACCGCCATACACACGCCCTTAAGCCAGATCCACAGGCGCCACCAGCATCATGTTCGGGAGGCTCGGAGGGTGAGGTGAGGGCGCCTCGCCGTGCCTGAGGCTGTGTCTCTGGAGAGCGAAGCGAAGGAACCGTCTCGCCGCCTTTGGTAGAGGTTGTTTTGGTTCCTCGACACACACATACACATACACACACGTATGCGCACACACACGCACACACATACGCACACGCACTCTCTCTCTCTCTCTCTCTCTCTCTCTCTCTCTCTCTCTCTCTCACACACACACACACACACACATGTGCAAGATCGCGTGCATATATATGTGTGTGTGTGTGTGTGTGCGTGTGTATATATCCCATATTTGCTTACATCAGACAAAAATATTATATGCTCAATACCTTTCGGTGATTTTTCCTTCTTTCTTTCTTTCTCTCTCTTTCTTAAATACTTCACAAACGAAAATAAAACAGAGAAAAAACAAACAGGCGACGAAGTTAAATTGGAGCAGAGGCACGTTCAAGATATCATAAGTTTAAGAAAATCCTTGCTCGTAAATGGAGTGCCACTTGAAGCCTGCCTCTCGAGTCTGGCTGATGGCGGGGCACGTGTCGCAGCTCGCACAGGTATTTCTGGTTAAAAAGGTTTATAAAAATGTGAAGTAAAAACTGTAAGGGAAGAAGTCTTTGATGTCTTGTAAGGAAGTCTTATTAATTTCTGGAGAAGGCATAGGTACACCTGCGGCTAGAGAACATCGTCTTGAAAGGGAATTTGAAGGTAAAATGGCACACAAATTCATTTCATAAGCATGATGGTTGCTTAAGGGGGGGCCAACCTGGTGGATTTCTTAGAAATATTTTTTAAATTTAACTTTTCCGTTTTTTCTTTCTTTCTTTCTTTCTTTCTTTCTTTCTTTCTTTCTTTCTTTCTTTCTTTCTTTCTTTCTTTCTTTCTTTCTTTCTTTCTTTCTTTCTTTCTTTCTTTCTTTCATTCTTTCTTTCTTTTTTATCATCCTGTCCTTGATACCCTAAATTATCACTTGGTGACCTTTTTTTTTTCCAAAAATTAAATTCCTTCCCCCCCCCAGACGCCACTTTTAAATGACGCGCAATAATGTGACGCGCACACTAAAAAAATTAATTCTCATTCAATGCTTGCAATTACGTAGAACTATCATTAAACTATTTTTTTTTTTTTTCTTAATATAAATTTCACCAGAGCGAGGCGAGGATCTCCTTCGGGAAAGCCAAGATCGGTAGCAACTCGAGGAGGTGTTAAAGTGTCGGATTCTATTTTTAGAATAAAGCCCATGGGTGTTTATTTTGATGACGTCACGAGAGCTACGGATGCTTTGTGAACATGGTCGATCATTTTGGTCTCTTCAGTTTTCGAAAAGGATGGAAAATAGTGATTCTAGTGATTAAATTTCATTGAACAATTATTAAAACAGACACCATTACAACTCGAGTTTTGATATCCTTACCTATTTGTGACTAATATTTTCTTTAAAAGAGGGAACTAGATGCTTCATCATTCTCCAGTAAGTCAACAATGTATACACAATCATATGTGAAAATTGCATGTCAATCAGATGAATACACATGTCAGGACAAGGACGAAATGGAAAATAAATACCTTTAAAAGCCGATATCTCGAAATGTTGTTTTTTGCACTTCAATTAATTTCACAAAATTGGTTAAAAAAAAAAAAAAAAAAAAAAAAAAAAAAATGATCGACTCAAGTTCAGAATCATTTCAAAATTCAACAAAAATGTTAATTTTTTTTTTTTTTGTAGGAATTATATTTTTGAATTTGGCAAAGAAAACGGGATTCAGGAGCCGTAAAAAAAGAAAAAAAATCCCTACGAAGCCAAAACAAAAAAAATAACTAATTCTTACAAAAAGTAGATATATACACAAAGATTCAATGATTTTTTTTTTTTCCAAAGCAATCAAGTGAAAATTAATTTTGTGAAATAAAAAAAAATCACCATTCACCCATGAAAACTACAGAATAGCATTCCTTTACTTAACAAACCATAAAATTTCAAAGTAATTGCATGAAAGATAAGCGAGATGTGAGCCCAAGGAGTTTTCTGTGGTGCCCTCCCCCCCCCCTTAATAATGGTAGACGGACATGTACTGCGATTGCAATCACTGATAATGTACAACTGAATAATGAAAATAATAGTATCTATCATCCTTGATCTCTGATCATCATTACTATTTTCCCTGTTCTTATTATTATTGTTATTATCATCATTTTTATTACTGTTATTATAATTTTTGTTGTTATTGTTATCATTATCATTATCATTATTACCGTTATAAGGAATATTATCATTATCATAACGATAAAATGGTAACAACGCTTGCTAGTTATTTTGCAAAGATGCCTAAGAATTTTTCAATTACTTGCGATGCCTCATACCTAATCTCACTCGGTATGAGGCATAACCTCACCACATTGCAGCTAATGTAACCGAAGTTCGATTAAAGTGATTTAATATAAAGCTTATGTAAGAAAACGAAATTTAGAGTCTCCTGGTCAAAGTTGAGCCTAACCTAACCTAATAAAGAAGCGATAGAAAACCAAATATTCAAGCAAATATACGTAGGCATTCCAACTCTATTTCAAAAGGCGGTTCAATTAGTTGGTTGTTGTGGTTCTGCACTTAACGTATATTTAGTAGTGTTGTTGTGAGAATCAACCAACCTCACACCTACTTAGTTGATATTCAGTAAAATTGCCAATGGAAGATGGTGTCAGTGAATTTTTTTCTTTCTCTCTCTTCCGTGAGATGGATGAGAATATAAAATCAGAGAAGTTGATATTCCACACAAAGGCAAAAAATGTAGAAGAAAAAAAAATATGTATGTAAAATATATATGAATGTCAAAGTATGTATATACTGTATATGTATGTCAAAGTATATATATACTGTATATGTATGTCAAAGTATATATATATATATATATATATATATATATATATATATATATATATATATATATATATATATATATATATATATATACTGTATATATATATGTAAAAATATATATGTATGTAAAAGTAGAAGAAAAAAAATATATGTATGCTTGCACCGTAATGTAACCTATCACTAGGCTTGATAGTTATGATACAACAGGAAGACAATTTCATTCCCTTCCTGGGGGTTGGGGAGCTCTTGACATCACTCGGCTCACTTGCCTCGAGGTGAGTGTGTGTGTGTGTGTGTGTGTGTGTGTGTGTGTGTGTGTGTGTGTGTGTGTGTGTGTGTGTGTGTGTGTGTGTGTGTGTGTGTGTGTGTGTGTGTGTGTGTGCAAGTTTTGGAATAGATACTCGTCTATTTATGTAAACTTTCGAATATATGTGTTGTGTGTGTGTCTAGACTTTAGAATAGGTAAATATGAATATATATATATATATATATATATATATATATATATATATATATATAGACAGAGAGAGAGAGAGAGAGAGAGAGAGAGAGAGAGAAAGAGAGAGAGAGAGAGAGAGAGAAAGAGAGAGAGAGAGAGGGAGAGAGCGAGAGAGCGAGAGAGGGAGGGAGAGAGAGAATGTGTGTGTACGTGTGTATTTATAATTTATATTATTGATCTCTCTATATATTTGTTCTCGCGTATGGAGTAATGAACGTGTTTTTGTCATGTTTGTGTTTGTTCATGCGTGTGTGCACATCAACAGTTCCAATATTCTGCTCTGAAAAAGAAATACCATTATTTATCCCGATTCGTTGTATCTCTCTACCACTTCCCTTAACCAAAGGAACACTTAAATTTTAAAATGAAATATTATTTAGGCTCGTGTTCTGTCGAGTATGTCATAAGGTTGAAAATGTCTTTCATCTTTAAGGGAATACCTCTTTAAAGATTTCTTCCTTACCTTTTGCCCAAAGCTGTTCTGATGGTATAACACGTGTCACACTTCAGTTATTCTGATGGACCGAATCGTAATAAAAATAAAGAAAAAGTTGCGTGATATATGTATATTTTTTTTGGTTGTTTGTTTGTATTATATGTATGTGTGTGTGTGTGTGTGTGCTTGTGTGTGTGCTTGTGTGTGTGTGTGTGTGTGTGTGTGTGTGTGTTTGTGTGCGTGTTTGTGTGTGTATTTATATAGATAGATTACATTTTATTTTTGTGAAATGAATTGAAAAAAAGAATCACAAACGCCAGATCACTGCTGTAAAAAAAAAAATAATAATAATAATAATAATAATAATAATATTAAAAATAATTTTTTCTTACGATCATATCATGTTAAACGCCGCCCCCACCCCCTTCCCCCCCCCCACTCTTCTCTCCAGGGAACCCCGTAAAAGCTCTAGTTGAAATATAATACTTCTGAATTTTATAATAAGCGTAATTCGATAACTTTTTTTTTTTTTTTTTTTTTACGAATGATATTGAAACCAGCCATTGATTGATTACCAATTGTCTCTTGATTTTTTTTTTTCTATATTTTATTCACTTCTTCGCGTTTCTACTTTTTCACCGTCGACATATAAATAAATAAGAATAATAAATATAAAAGATCAGGAAATAATTTCTTGATTTCTTGATTTCTTGATGATTCCTTTTGTAATATTAACGATTTTTGTTGAATTGGGAAGCGTGGTAAAAAAAATTTATTTCATATATATGTTATTTGTTTTGTTCATCTATTTACGATGTTAAGAAAGGATGATAAGAAAAGAGAAGAGAAAACGGGAAAAAACCTGATGAATGGAGGAAGGGAACTATATTGAAGGAGAAGGAGAAAGAAAACATAATAAAGGCCTGAAATGAATAAAATTGATATGAAAGTGACCTTATAAAGACAAGAGATTGTGATGATAATTTCATAATCAAATCGGTTATTAATAATGATAATTAATATTAGAAGTGAAAGAGAATTAAATTATACAATATCGGGGGAAAGTGTCAATCAAATATTGAAAATTTCATGTACGTCAAATAGTTCACTTCATTATTCGTTAAAATATTTAAAATGTTGAAATACTACAACTATGTTCTTCGGAATGAACATGGAAACAACCGTAAAAAGAAAGAGAAAAAAAGAAAAAGAAAAAAATACCGTTAAGACTTTTTTTCTGACTTACATCTAATGCCTCACACTTCCGATGGTCGCTTCCCGGATGAATGGAAAAGCTGTAATAAAAAAAAGGGAAAGAAAGAAAGAAAAATTAAAAAAACGATATCTGATCATTTTTGTCGTGAGTTTTTTTTTTCCTGCATATTAGGTGGTAGGCTGAGACTACATGACACAGCACTTGGAACGACCTTTTACAATGTCATTTATATCAATGGCAAACAAGATCACACTTACGACACTCCTTTAAATCTGTTGTATATATAACCTCCTTTACGTCGCCCATTTCCTGGAAAACCTGCGTGTGCTGTTGCATCTGTAGCCCCTTAAGCTCCTCCGTCACCAGTTCTTTGCAGTGCTCCTCAATGGGCTTCTTGGTGTCACCTTCATCCACGTCTAGGCCCATTCACCTACCACCTACCTGCCGAGGAATACCATCTCCCCATCACCGTCGCTTCGGGTTCTCGTCTCGGTTTCCGCTTTATTTACGACCTCAGGCCAAAGATTCTTTCACTCTGAGGTTGATGTCCTCTGGGTGACAGAAAATCTGCGAAGAGAGAGAGTTTCGTCCCTCGAAAAAATTTGTTAGTTGGCACACTCGTAACTCAAGGCACCATTGTATTTGGATTGTTCAGATTATCTTGACGAGAACCAAAGACGGTTACTGGCTTAGATGTTACAGGAATGAATGTTAACAGAAAGCCTTAAAATGCAACTAAATTAATCATATACGGCCTTTTTAAAAACCTCACAGTTAAATCCGTGTCAATAGTTTACTTGAGGCAAGCTAAAAGGAGGGAAAAGAGAATAACAACAGAGTTGCGAGTAACTTTATTTGTAAATGATACGTCGAAAGCGAGAGAACATGTTATCTCATATTGACATGAGTCATAACAAAGCAGACAACAGCATCTAGTGTTTAACTTCACCAGTATATCGGATGTAATGGAAACAGAAATTTCCTTTTGGTTTTACACATGATGTTTAGAAGGTAAGAAGTTAAGACACATTATCAATTAGATTCATTTCACTGAATGATACAACATCCGGGCACAATATTGT
>NC_091573.1:1359152-1364152 GCF_042767895.1 Penaeus vannamei | reverse complement strand
TCTTTCTTTTTTTTCTTTCTTTTTTTTCTTTCTTTTTTCTTTTTTTCTCTGTCTTATCCTCTCTTGTTATAATATCTGCGATAGAACAAACTGTAAAAAAGTGTACATTTTGACCAAGCCCAAATAGCTAATGAGAAACTATTGTACTGTATTCCGTCAATATTGGTACTGAATTCCCGATACACTTTACAATACAGTGGCTATAAAAAAAAAAAAAAAAAAAAAAAAAAAAAAAAAAAAAAGAGGTGTTAGATTGATGAACGAATATAGATATAGATGAATTATGTGTATGTTCTGATAAAGCTTCGTATGTCTAGAGTAGTAGTAACACTGGACAATGATACACGCTGTTTTTGAGTCAGAGAAATATTCGAATTGTTCATGTTTGCAGCCGTAAACGTTGATCTTTTTTCTTTCTTTCTTTCGTTCTTTTCCTGTTCCTTTTCTCTCTTTTACAGTATAGTAACACTAACATTGCTATTCTTCTTTCTCTCTAGGTTAATGCTTTATAAGCTGGATCGAATCACTTATCGCATAAAAAACGCAAAAAAAAAAAAAAAAAAAATCTGCCTTTAACAATAAAAGTAAAAGGGTCAGAATCTATTGAAACTTGGTCTCAAGCCATAAAACTGAAAAAGAAAAGTTAAATTACGGCCAGGTGAGGCTTCCAAAAGTACAGGCCCGAGTTCTGCGAAGGCCAAGAAGAGGTTAACACGCGATTTGGCCATTATTAAAAAGACAAGTAGAATGTAATTCAAAAAAAAGCAAAAAAAAAAACAAAAAAAGCCACGGAAATGAAGCCGACCTTCCCATGGCCCGCGGAAACACCAGCCACCGCACACGCAAGAAAACCCTTCGCCACTTTTTACGAAGAAAACCCTGTAGACTTGTTTGTTCTTTTATTCACGCCTCTGGGATCCGCGGCCGTCGGCGTGAGGGAAGGCTTCTGTTAGTCTGTGGGAGAGAGAGAGAGAGGACAGTGGGAGGGGGACAGAGGGGGAGCCACGGACTGGGGTTCTGAGATAAAGAACTTTTTAGGAATAACATGAATGAATAAAGATTAGGGGGATTGGCACAGGCATTTGCGCATATGTGTGTGTGCGTGTGTGTGTCTGTCTATGTGTGGAATTCATGTTGAACAGATTGCAACAGGAACGACGAAGGGAAGGGCAAGAAAACACACGAATATGCCGAAGGCCTTTTCACTATTGCTTCGTCACGGCATATGCTACATGAGGTACATAGAGGATATATGTCTATATATATGTATATATATATATATATATATATATATACAAACACACACACACACACACACACACACACACACACACACACACACACACACACACACACACACACACACACACACACACACACACACACACACACACACACACACACACACACACACATACATATAAATTCATTATAGTTTTCCGTTCCATAATGATTTCCTTATCCCAATCTTGATCTTTCTGTTTGTATTCTCTGTTAATTGAAAATCCCGGGAAACAGGCCTAATGGGCGTCGCTACTGGATTCACTATGATGTTAATTGATCTTTTATTATTGTTATTATTTTTATTATCAGTATTATTTTATTATTATTATTGTTGTTATAATTATTATTTTTATTATCATATTATTATTATTATTATTATTATTATTATTATTATTATTATTATTATCATTATTATCATGATTATTATTATTAAAATCATTATTATTATCATGATTATTATTATTAAAATTATTATCATTATTATTATTAAAATCATTATCATTATTATTATCATTAATATCATTATTATTATCATTAATATCATTATTATTATTATTATAACGAACATTTTTATGTTGCCGTAAATAGTAGACGTCGTTGATCAGTTCTTAGAATGTCCTATTATAGAGTAATATTTTATTTTTGAAATATGCGCTGTTTGCTTAGTTGAAAGAATCTCGTTTTTTTTCATTTCGTTTTTTATTTTTTTTCTCTAAAAGCATATTTCATAGTATTTCATACGATGTTCTTCGAGATCCGAGAACCAACAGAGATCAAAGCCGAATCTTCATTCATAAATAACAACCGTAATGATAACCGCCATAACAGAAAAAAAGAAAAAAAAACAGCCACCACGATAGCAACAACCACATTAACAGCAACCACAACAGCCATCACATCAACAACCACTACCATAATAACAACCGCAACAACAACCAGTACCACATTAACAACTACAAAAAAACAGCCACCATATTAACAACAACCGCAACAAGAACCACCACATTAACAACCACAAAAACAACTACGACATTACCAACAATCACAACAACCACCACCACATTAACAACACAACCACAGCTACCACCATCACCACCACCACCTCATTAACCACAAAAACAACTACCCCACCTCCAACAACCACAACCACCACCACCACATTAACAACACAACCACAGCTACCACCACCACCACCACCTCATTAACCACAAAAACAACTACCCCACTTCCAACAACTGCACCAACCACCACCACATTAACAACCACAAAACAACTACCCCACCTCCAACAACCACAAAACCACCACCACCACATTTACAACACAACCACAGCTACCACCACCACCACACCATTTGGCCTCTGACGCACGGTGCCTCCCCCCACCCTCCCCTCACCCCCACCCCCCTACTTCCTCAGCCTCCATCCTAGAATCCATTTCCTCCCCTGCACTTGTCGGAGAAGATAATTCAATAAAACAGATCACTCTCTTCTTCCTGCCTTGGCCTTCTTTATCACTTCCCTTTCACCTTTCATTTATCTACAGGTCATTGGCTTGGAGTTCGGGTGAGACTAATCTATTTTCGGTGTTGGTGTTCAGCCTGTAGGCCTACTTCTAATGTATTGTAGTATATAGGATATTTCACGTTATAAGGGAATGTAGAAATTGTATTACAATAAATTTATAGATGGATATGATTAATAGTTAATCCAAGAGGTTTGTGTTTTATATCATAAATTATTATAATTAGTTAGTTTTTTGTCATCATATAACACTAAAGAAAAAAGATAGTTGTAGATATGAAAAAGAACATAATCCGTAATCAAAACCAAGAAAAGTGTGTTTATAATCCTAAAAAAAAATCCTAGGCTTCAGTATATCTATCCCTATAACAAAACGTAGAAAAAAATATATATCAAAGTATATAAAAAATCGAAGAAAATTACTAAATGGAAACCAAGAATTTCTGCTTCCCACCATAAAAAATAACCATCCTAATTCTTTCGTTTGTTTATGCTCTGTTCGGTTTCATCATAAAATGACTAAATATTTCTTTGTAGTTCCTGAGTTTCCTAAAAGTATCTCTTACATGTTACCCGAATAAATTTATCTTGTCGGTATATTGATGGGATTCTCGTTAAGCTTATTTCGAGAATTTAAACCAAATAAGTGGATTTCGTTGACAAAGCGAATCCGTCAGATTTCTTTTGTATATGAAATTTGTTTTAAGAATGAATTACAATGCCATTTAATAAGAATATAATCCTAAAACTTAGGAGGCAAAATAATAGAGAGAGGGAGAGAGAGAGAGAGAGAGAGAGAGAGAGAGAGAGAGAGAGAGAGAGAGAGAGAGAGAGAGAGAGAGAGAGAGAGAGAGAGAGAGAGAGAGAGAGAGAGAATGAGTGAGCGAGTGAGCGTGAGAGAAGAAACCAGAAAGAGAGACAGAAGGAAAAAGAGAGAGAAAATGAATAAAAAGAAAAAGGAAGAGAAAAATTTAAATAAACCGAAAACGAAAGAGTGAAAGGGATTTTATAAGACTTTATAGAGGAAACGTAGCTATTAAGGCCGTAATTGCTTCATATGTGATAGTGAAATAGCTTCGTTCCGCTATTCGTTGTAAAAGTGAAAATACCAGAAGCCGTAAAAGTCGCTCTTTAGAAATAAATAGATTGCGTGAACATTTTCCGTATTCGTTCTCGTTCTATCTTCTATAACGGTAGGATTTTTTTTCCCCACTTTCTTCTCTTGTTATCTTCTTTTTCTCATCTTTCTCTTCCTCTCCTTGTTCATCTGTGTTTTCTTCTTCTTCTTGTTATTATGTATTCCGTTGTTCCACTCTGCTTTAAAACTTCCTCTATACCTCATTATATTCCTTTGTTAAATTTCCTTATTCTGAATATTTCCATAATTTATATCATCATATTGAGGAAAGTAAATAAAAAGATTCCCATGCAAGCTGTTTTGAATAATTTATATTTTGTTTTTTGGATGAATATTTTAACGTCTAAACTAATGGTTTATTAAGCTGTTAATTTTTATTGAATGTGAATTGACTGCCTTGTCCTCACAAAAGTATATAATCATAACCAATGTTATTAGATGTTAGTAACATCCACCATCCGCCCACATATACACTCACATATACAAATATATATACAAACATACAAAAACACACATACTCTCAAATATACAAATATACAAGAACACACATATACTAACATTTATAAACATATTATCACATGTACAAATATACAAGAACACACATATATTCACATTTACAAGCATATTTTCACATTTACAAACATATTTTCACATTTATAAACATATTTTCACATATACAAAATTACAAGAACATATACATTCATATATGCAAACATACAAGAACACATATATACTCACATTACAAACATAGAACACATACCCTCACATATACAAAAGTACAAGAATACACATTCTCTCACATATACAAACATACAAGAACACACATACTTTCACAGAAAATATTATACAAAGCATATTAAGAAGAGTATATGACATATTCTCCAGAGATATTTAAAAAGGAAAGGCAAAAGAACACGAAGAAGTAACACAACAATAAAATACCAAAGGATAAAATGAAGATAAGGAAATTGATATGAATCTTGAAATTTTCTTACGAATGGAGCCTGGTCCATTAACGTCAAGACAGCCTACGTTATCTGTTGCCAGGCTTTTTGTG
>NC_091573.1:1349152-1354152 GCF_042767895.1 Penaeus vannamei | reverse complement strand
AGAGGGGGAGGAAAGTAAGAGGGAGAGGGGTGAGAGGAGGGAAGAGAGAGAGGGAGAGTGGGGAAGGGAGAGGAAGGAGAGGAGGGAAGAGAGAGAGAGGGAGAGTGGGGAAGGGAGAAGGGGGAGTGGAGGGAATAGAGAGGGGGGGAAGAATTTGCAAGGGAGAGGGGTGAGAGGAGGGAAGAGAGAGAGGAGGGAAGAGAGAGAGGGAGAGGAGGGGAAGTGAGAAGGGGGAATGGAGGGAAGAGAGAGGGGGGGGGAGAATTTGCAAGGGAGTGGGGTGAGAGGAGGGAAGAGAGAGAGGGGGGGGGGAGTGCGAGGGAGAGTGGGGAAGGGAGAGGGGTGAGAGGAGGGAAGAGAAAGGGGAAGGAAAGTGAGAGGGAGAGTGGGGAAGGGAGAAGGGGGAGTGGAGGGAAGAGAGAGGGGGAAGAATTTGCAAGGGAGAGGGGTGAGAGGAGGGATGAGAGAGAGGTGGGGAGTGCGAGGGAGAGGGGTGAGAGGAGGGAAGGGAGAGGGGGAGGAAAGTAAGAGGGAGAGGGGGGAGACGAGGGAAGAGAGAGAGGGGGGGGAGGAAAGTGCGAGGGAGAGTGGGGAAGAGAGAGAGGTGGGGGGAGTGCGAGGGAGAGTGGGGAAGGGAGAAGGGAGTGAAAGGAGGGAAGCGAGAGGGGGAGGAAAGCGTAAGGGAGAGTAGAAAAGGGAAAGGGAGTGAAAGGAGGGAAGAGAGAGGGAGAATGGAGAAGGGAAAGGGAGTGAAAGGAGGGAAGACAGAGGGAGAGGAAATTGCAAGGCAGAGTGGGGAAGGGAGAAGGGTGAATGGAGGGAAAAGAGAGGGAGAGGGAGAGTGCGGGGGAGGAGAGAGGAGCGAGGGAGAGTGTAAACGGAGAGAGGGATGAAAGGAGGAAGAACCTGGGGAAAGGGGGACGGAGCGATGGAAAGAGAGGGGGGGAGGGGAGGGAGAGGAAATTCTTCTGTGGGAGAGAGAGGGAGGATGCGCGGGAGAGCGAGGGGGGAAAGGAGGGAGAGAGAGGAAAGTGCGAGGAAGAGGGATAGAGATGGGAACTGACGGGTGGAGAGAGAGTGATAATAGAAGAGAAAGAATGTCAGCGAGGGCAAAAAGGGAGAAAGGAGTGAGACAGGAAATTGGGAGAGAATTAATGAGAAAACAGAGAGGATTTTGAGGAAGGGAGATAAGGGAGGAAGAGAGAAATGGTCCGACGGGATGAGAAGAGAATTTTAAAATAAATTAGGCAATTTATGGAAAATGAGGGAGATAAAAAGGACGCGAAGTACGGGTGAAAGAGAACGAGGGAGGATGAGGAATAGAGCAAGGAAGTAAAGAGAGAGATTATAGGAAAAATGTATGGTGAGAGGAGAGAAGAGAGGAACAGAAGGAGGGAGAGAAGAGAAGAAGAGAGGGAAGGAGAGAAGATCGGAACAGAGGCAGGGAGAGAAGACAGACAGAGAGGGATGGAGAGAAGAGAGGAAGAAATTGAGGGAAGAAGGAAAATAGATGGAGGAAGGGAGGGTATATCCCAACACATGGATCTATCATAAAATGTACTTCCAAGCTCTTTAATAATCAATTAGTATTCACACGAGCACTTTTTCCGTCATCTTTTTTTTTTCTTTCTTTCTTTTTTTTTTTTTTTTTTTTTTTTTTTACAATTTTCTGATTGTTTCCCATTTTTCAGCGAATTGTCGATTTTCCAGTCAGACGATAATGATCGTTTCCGTCTGAAAACCTTTCCGTCAACTTTTCTTCAGACAAGCAAATTCAAACCAAGAGCTATATTCGAGAATGTTTGTATTCATGTTAAATAAAATTGTCAAGAATTGACGGAAAAAGTGCTAGTGTGATCGCCTTTAATCATCACTTTCTGTTAATGTCGATAATAATAATAATAATAATAATAATAATAATAATAATAATAATAATAATAATAATAATAATAATAATAATAATAAGATAATGACGATGTTTTCTGTCATCAAGTCTTTTCAAATTCAATGCCCCTTCATTTCTGAGCCGAAAAAAACAATGAGAAATAATTATTGTTGTTTAACACTGTCTTATAATAACTGCTTGTGTTATGTGCTTCCATCTCGTCGTTTGAACACATTATTTATTTTTATTTTTTTTTCTTATACTGTAAGGATATTAAACAAAGCTAGATAAAATGAATATGTTATTCATCATAGTCTTTATTTCAACCTTTTTGTCTTTTTTTCTTTAAAGATTATTGTGCATTGTTGCTTAATTACACTGATTTAGCTACCAGAATATTTCACATTCGTTTACTATTTCTATTATCATCAGTTATATCTATCATTATTATAATTATTATTGTTGCTGTTGTTATTGTTGTAGTTATTATTATTATTATTATTACTATCATTATTATTATTATTATTATTATTATTATTATTATTATTATTATTATTATTATTATTATTATTATTATTATTATTAGCATTAGCATTAGCACTAGCATTGTTATTATTGTTATTATTATTATTATTATTATTATTATTATTATTAGCATTAGCATTATTACTATTATTATTACTATTAGTGAGTAAATCTTTGTTTATAAACTTCAGAACTATTTACATAGTGTGACAAAGTTACAAGAAGGATTGCGTGTACAATAATACGACAAGAAATAATTTGGGATCTTGACACTCGTAAGAAACACTATACACACAGCTATACAGTTATGATTCACAGTTATATGATATCTGATTATGATTCACGATAAAAGCAAAACAAAGAAACATGTAAAAATACAATTTCCCTTGATGAATTAATGAAGTAAATATAAAATGATAAAGATCATGATAAAAGTCAGTTTCGACTTTGGATTGAAACCAATTTTTATAATAAATGAATAGATTAAATGACACACAATAATAATGACAGAGGTGAAACAGTATTTCTAAGTACGTAAAAGAATTAAACGTCAAGTAAAAGTAATGATTACTCACAAAAGCAAATACCAAACACAGACAAAGGCAAATTCCGTCGGTATTCACCAGGACTGCTAAATACAATCAGCAGTTTCATTATATATTCACACAAAATCTGCACTTTCTAACTATTCCCACCTATACCCTAGAATTTACACCCTCGTATCACTACTTCCCATTTTTTGTTGTTGTCCATCGTTTTCGGGAAAAGGAAGTACACTATAATAGCAAAACTAGGCTTAATGGCATGTACTACCAAATGAATATGTAGCTACGAGATACTACTCCGAAGCATGGCAAATATCTGGCACTGAATCTCCTTTTATTCTCGATATGGAGCCCATTCGATTAAGGAATTTCTTGCAGGTAGAGAAATATCCGCCATTAGGCTTCTTTATGCCATTACGAATTTTCGGGTAAGCACTTGACTATCACCGGAATTTATGCCTCGTACCGACATTAATGCACTATTACGTATACTATGATTCGTTCTATTTGGTCGTAACTGCACACTCGCGATGTTTATCCCTTCTGTTAGTCTAAACTTTTTATTACTTTCTTCTCCTCGGATGTTGAAATATATTCCATAGTCGCCCCCACCCCCGGATACCAGAGAAAACTTCTGTGTGTTGTAAGTGTGGCTTCTTCTTGGATTATAGTTCTTATTAAGGAGCCTCCGCTTCGTATCCTCGCGAAGTTGTTCTAATTCCGTGTCAGAGAGAGTAATGGATACACGTGAATGACATTTTATGTATTTTAAGTGTTAGTTTTCGAAACGAGAATATCTACATGGGGTATGCTTCAACAGTCCCGGACCAGTCAGTAATTTCTGACTCAATGGTCTTTGCAAATCTTGATATTTAGGGGATCATTCCACGTGACTCGAGTGTGCATAAACAACCCAACAAGTAATAGGGTCATTTGCCATTCATAAATTCCACAAGGAAGCCGCGCAAAAAACAATGAATCAGGTGAGAGAACCTTACCATTTACGTTTACAGATAACATGTTGATAGAATGGTACTTGTTGTCATCGACGTTTGGCTATCTTGGATGTGCCAAAGGTTCCAGTTATACCATTTCAAATTGTTCCTTTTTAGGGAAAAGACCACACAATTCAATCAATATTAGTATTCTGCAAACATTGTAATGTTTCTAAACATTTCAAAATAATTCTAATGGCTGATATTGGTTGCCATAGAATATATTTGCGAAATATCAGGCACTAATCACAGATTTCCAAACAATCAAAAGCATTTCATTCACAAAATACTGGATATTACAAATATATTGCCCAAAAAATTAATTGGTACACACATCATAGGTGTGTGCCAGTTAGAAATGTATGCAACTGTACAGCCAGCAACAAAAATGGATGTATTTGACACTTGCTTTAAGAAATAAGTTATCTTATATCATTTCGAAAATAATTATCATGAAATCTTATCTCATTTTTTTTAATTCCTTATCATATTTTCTATATAAAAAATCCTTAAATGTTAGTACAACTGTTCATATTAGTATTTGTCAGACAGAAATATCCTTCATCCCAGAGCCCTATACTTATAGGTGGCTCTGCAGTATCCTCAGTACCTCTCTCTCTCTCTCTCTCTCTCTCTCTCTCTCTCTCTCTCTCTCTCTCTCTCTGTCTCTCTCTCTCTCTCTCTCTCTCTCTCTCTCTCTCTCTCTCTCTCTCCTCTGTCATATATCACCTGGATCCGATATTTAAATAATGGTAAACTTTTGACATATTGTTTGGAAAGTAGAATAATACTCATGACAATTTTTCATACGCCAGTATGTATATATATATATATATATATATATATATATATATATATATATACATACATACATACATACATACATACATACATACATACATACATACATACATACATACATACATACATACATACATACATACATACATACATACATACATACATACATGCATACATACATACATACACACAAACAATCACACAAGCGCCAACGACCATACGCAGCTCCCCTTCCAGGTACTCATATCC
>NC_091573.1:1334152-1339152 GCF_042767895.1 Penaeus vannamei | reverse complement strand
CTAATGGGAATGTATAATGGTTCTCTTTGTTCTTTGGTATCTTGATGTAATTCTCTCTTGGTGAGTAAAATTGATTCACAGAAATATATGTATTAATTACGGGAGAAAAATGGGGATACCTATTAATATGTGTATGTGTGTGTATGCATGTGCATGTGTGTTTGTAGCTCTTTCTTTCGTTATTCTTCCAACTAGCATCTTTATCTATCTGTGTTGTTATTAAAGATTCAATTACCTGTTATCGACATCACAAGTAACATTATTTAGTTACTTTTAGACCTCTCTTGGCCATCAAGGAATTTCCCTTTTCCACTGAAACACCACGTTGCAGGTTCCTACATCGAGGCTTCGGTGATATTCCAGTTTTCAACTTCAAACTTACGCGTCATCAAAGTGTTTAGCAGTTGCAAACATAATTTCCGCCAATTTCTGTGCACAAGGAATGTTCATGGATGAAGAAATATGTCCGAAATTTCTCGAATCTGAACTTGGTCTAGTTTAGATACACTTGGGTGTTGTTGTAGAGACAGGGACAAGTAGGTAATAAGTTGTATCCGCGCATAATTGCTAAAGTTCGAAACTACGTAAGATACAAAGGCGATGGGTCTCTCTATTTCTTTCTTCCTCTCTTTCTCTCCCCCCTCCCCTCATCTTTCTCTCTATATATAATGTATATCCTTTCCATACTCGGGACTTTTCCCCTAAAAGAATTAAGCAATGTTTAAGAGACGTAGAGAAAGGGTTAAGGTCATGTTATGGTCAGCAGCTAACACTCGTTAGTGAAGGCCCCTTGAAAGGTCTCCTGAGGGCGGTGAGGCATATCATCTAGTCGTCGAGAGATCTGACAGCACTCGACTTGCTGTGTTAGGGAGAGGGCCATGTATTGTGCTCGAGAGTTTTTTTTATGTTCAGTGACCTTGCATTGCTCCATGGTCAGTCACTCTCATTCTCTTTCTCACTGCAGACATGCTTGTATATATGGAAAATAGGTATGTTATGGGAAACAAATATCAAGACTGTGATTATTAGGCTAATATGATTTTATTGTCTATCATAACACTTATGTTGCAGGAAAGAACACAGAATCAAGCTATACAATTAAAGGTGTATGTTAATGATACCGCATTATTAAATTTCTCTGTCTCTCTCTCCCCTCCCAAATCCCTCCTTCCCTCGTCTCTCTCTCTGTCTATATTTCTCACTATTTCTCCTTTTTTCTATTCCTATCCCTCTTCCTCTTCCATCTTTTTGTCCCTAATCCCTTCTTCCCTCGTCTCTCTGTCTCTCTCTATGTTTCTCGCTATTTCTCCTTTTATCTACTCCTATCCCTCTTCCTCTTCCTCTTCCTTTTATCCCTAATCCCTCCTTCCCTTCCCCTTTTCCTCTATTTTACGAGATCAGAAAAAAAGGTCATACACACGACCGTTTGTCTGCAACATTTGGCAACTGATGGTGATGGGAGAGCTGTTAACAAGCACTATGTATCACCAGCCAGAATTTATCACTGGTATTATTGCCTTTCTGCAACACCTATTTAATGCGAAAAAATGCCCCACTACTGCTGCTTCTGCTATCATCAGTACTGTTATATTGACCAACACGACTGTTATTTGTACTGCAGGACCATCACTTCCGATTATCTTAATTCAATGGTGAAGACGGTGTAGAGGTGTTGATGTGCAATTCAGGTGCATCTGTCATCGGTTTGATTTTTCTACATCTCTTCACTCTCTCTCGCGCGCGCTCTTTATGTGTATGAATATAAATGTATACATGTATAGGGATAAATATATGTATATATGTATATGTATACATATATATATAAATATATATATATATTATATATATACATATATATTTATATATATATATATATATATATATATATATATATATATATATATAAGCAAGTGTGTATGTGTCAGATATATATGTATATATATATATATATATATATATATATATATATATATATATATAAAGTGTGTATGTGTCTATATATATATATATATATATATATATATATATATATATATATGTGTGTGTGTGTGTGTGTGTGTATATATATATATTTATATATGTATACAAGTATATGTATGTGTGTGTGTGTGTGTGTGTGTGTGTGTGTGTGTGTGTGTATGTGTGTTTCTTATAAAATATATATATATAAATATTCCAAGAGTGCGAGAGAGAGAGAGAGGGGGGGAGGGGGGGGTTACAGCGGCCTCAAGCAAACTAATGCCAGGGAATCGGATAAGATGTTCACCCTGGAGAAGCAGTATGAGAGCCTGTCGCAATGTTAATAATGATGACCACAGTGAGAATTATGTTACATTTCTGCTCAGAATTATTACAAGCAGTTGCAGTACAATGTTTGCATCGTTATTAGTTGTATCACAGTTATTATCACATTCTCAAGCATATTCTTTTTCATTATAGTATCCAGAATAATTTTTGGAATTATTTTCTTATCATTATCATAGTTATTGAGGTGTCTTGTATACATTATGTCAGATAAAAATTAACTGCAACCTAAGCTTTATAGAAGATATATATAGCGAATTACGAAGATGTTCGCATTTTCATAAAAAGTCTCATTAAAACAAAAAAAAGTTAAACGAAAAAAAATAGAAATACGATATTCCGAGGAACTAGTGCAACTCGACACTGCGATATGCACCCATGAATTCACACACACACACACACACATACACACACACACAAACACACACACACACACATACAAACACACACACGCACACACACACACAAACACACACAAACACACACGCACAAAAGAAGAGAAAAAGGTCGTAAGTGCAATCTAGCCGTTAGTATCTTGCACACTTTAAACGTAAAGGACCAGCCTTCATGTCTCGTTAAGGAGAACTGTAGTGTAATTATGAGGCCATGAATATCAAATCTGGCCCCGAGGAGTGTACATTGTTCTCGGAATGGGGAGCGCTGGGCCTCATTAGCAAGAACCTGGTGCTGCCCCGTGGCTTAGGTCGCCTCTGCAGGGGAAGAGAGCGGGACCTTCCCCTGCGCTAGTAAAATGCTGATAAGAATAGATACTGCCTCTGGTTAATTATCTTTTTTCTTGATTATAACTGAGTGATCTTTCCGCGTGGTCTAATGGGAATGTATAATGATTTTCCTTGTTCTTTGGTATCTTGATGTAATTCTTTCTTTGTAAGTAAAATTGATTCATAGAAATATATGTATTAATTACGGGGGACAAATGGGGAATCCTATTAATATGTGTATGTGTGTGTATGCATGTGCATGTGTGTTTGTTGCTGTTTCTTTCGTTATTCTTACAACTAGCATATTTATCTAACTGTGTAGTTATTAAAGATTCTATTACCTGTTATCAACATCACAAGTAACATTATTTCAGTAAGTTTTAGACCTCTCTTGGCCATCAAGGAATTTCCCTTTTCCACTGAAACACCACGTTGCAGGTTCCTACATCGAGCCTTCGGTGATATTCCAGTTTTCAACTTCAAACTTTCGCGTCATCAAAGTGTTAAGCAGTTGCAAACATAATTTCCGCCAATTTCTGTGCGCAAGGAATGTTCATGGATGAAGAAATATGTCCGAAATTTCTCGAATCTGAACTTGGTCTAGTTTAGATACACTTGGGTGTTGTTGTAGAGACAGGGACAAGTAGACAATAAGTTGTATCTGCTCGCATAATTACCAAAGTTCGAAACTACATAAGATACAAAGGCGATGGGTCTCTCTATTTCTTTCTTCCTGTCTTTCTCTCCCCCTCCCCTCATCTTTCTCTCTATATATAATGTATATCCTTTCCATACTCGGGACTTTTCCCCTTAAAGAATAAAGCAAGGTCTAAGAGACGTGGAGAACGAGTTAAGGTCATGTTATGGTCAGCAGCTAATACTCGTCAGTGAAGGCCCCTTGAAAGGTCTCCTGAGGGCGGTGAGGCATACCATCTAGTCGTCGAGAGATCTGATAGCACTCGACTTGCTGTGTTAGGGAGAGGGCCATGTATTGTGCTCGGAAGGATCATATACTCAGGGGTGTTAGATAGTTCATAAACACACTTACACACGCAAATACATATACGCACAAACAAATGAATGCACACCCACACGTAATCAAACACACACACATAAACATAATATACACATAAACATACACACACGGCACCTACTTCACACACTTTTCATGACTAGTTCCTCTTTATTCTCTGATTTACGTGCCTCCTCTTTCCTTTGTTATATTATTATGCTGATCCACACGTTGGGTCCGCACAGAGGAAGTACACTGGGCTCTTCTTCAGGAACTCCAATAAAATCTGTCGCAAAGAAAATTAGATATGAATTTATTTGCATTTGCTCCTTGCTAACTCTCTTTCTTAATGCAGGCATGCTTGTATATATGGAAAACAAGTATGAATTTTATGAGAAATATATATATATCAGGGCTATGGTCATAAGGGTGATATGAATTTTTAAATCTTAACACTAGTGATGCAGGAACGTACACAAAACTAACCAAGTAATTTATAACTAATGTTATTTGTTAAGGATAACGTATTCTTACTAAAATATATATCTCTAGCCCCAGTCTCTCCTTCCTTCCGGTCTCTCTCTCCCACTATCTCTTTTTCTTCTCTCTCTTTCTTTCCCTTCTCCCTCTCCCTCTTCCCTCTTCCCCCTTTCTGTCCTCAATCCCCCTCCTTCTCTCTCTCTTTTACAAGATTGCAAAAGGTCATACATTCGACCGTGTACCTGCAACGTTTGGCAACTAATGGTCACGGGAGAGTTGTTAACAAGTATTGCTACCATCAGTGTTATAACATTTAACAGCACGACTGTTATTATTACTGCAGCACCATCTCTACCACTCATCTTACTGCAATGGTGACGATGTTATGGTGGTTTTGATATGTATAAGACGTGCATCTTTTATCAGTTGTTTTTCTTTACATTTGTTTTAGCATGTGTATATGTGCATGATTTACATATATA
>NC_091573.1:1319152-1329152 GCF_042767895.1 Penaeus vannamei | reverse complement strand
ATTAAAGATTCAATTACCTGTTATCGACATCACAAGTAACATTATTTCAGTTAGTTTTAGACCTCTCTTGGCCATCAAGGAATTTCCACTGAAACACCACGTTGCAGGTTCCTACATCGAGCGTTCGGTGATATTCCAGTTTTCAACTTCAAACTTTCGCGTCATCAAAGTGTTTAGCAGTTGCAAACATAATTTCCGCCAATTTCTGTGCACAAGGAATGTTCATGGATGAAGAAATATGTCCGAAATTTCTCGAATCTGAACTTGGTCTAGTTTAGATACACGTGGGTGTTGTTGTAGAGACAGGGACAAGTAGGGAATAAGTTGTATCTGCGCGAATGATTACCAAAGTTCGAAACTACGTGAAACACAAAGGCAAAGGGTCTCTCTATTTCTTTCTTCCTCTCTTTCTCTCCCTCCTCCCCTCATCTCTCTCTATATATATAAAGTATATCCTTTCCATACTCGGGACTTTTCCCCTTAAAGAATAAAGCAAGGTCTAAGAGACGTGGAGAAAGGGTTAAGGTCATGTTATGGTCAGCAGCTAATACTCGTTAGTGAAGGCCCCTTGAAAGGTCTCCTGAGGGCGGTGAGGCATATCATCTAGTCGTCGAGAGATCTGATAGCACTCGACTTGCTGTGTTAGGGCCATGTATTGTGTTCGAGAGTTTTTTATGGTCAGTGACCTTGCATTGCTCCATGGTCAGTCACTCTCACTCCCATTCTCTTTCTCAATGCAGACATGCTTGTATGTATGGAAAATAGGTATGTTATGGAAAACAAATATCAAGACTGTGATTATTAGGCTAATATGATTTTATTGTCTATCATAACACTTATGTTGCAGGAAAGAACACAGAATCAAGCTAGACAATTAAAGATGTATGTTAATGATACCGCATTAGTAAATTTCTCTGTCTCTCTCTCCCTCCCCAATCCCTCCTTCCTTCGTCTCTCTCTCCCTCCCCAATCCCTCCTTCCTTCGTCTCTCTCTCTCTGTCTATATTTCTCGCTATTTCTCCTTTTATCTACTCCTATCCCTCTTCCTCCTTTTTATCCCTAATCCCTCCTTCCCTTCCCTTTTTTCTCTATTTAACGAGATCAGAAAAAGGTCGTTTGTCTGTAACATTTGGCAACTGATGGTGATGGGAGAGCTATTAACAAGCCCTATGTGTCACCAGCCAGAATTTATCACTGGTATTATTGCCTTTCTGCAACACCTATTTAATGCGAAAAACTGCCTGACTACTGCTGCTTCTGCTACCATCAGTGCTGTTATATTGACCAACACGACTGTTATTTGTACTGCAGGACCATCACTTCCGATTATCTTAATGCAATGGTGGCGACGGTGTAGAGGTGTTGATATGCAACACAGGTGCATCTGTCATCGGTTTCATTTTTCTACATCTCTCCACTCTCTCGTGTGCGCGCGCTCTTTATGTGTATGAATATAAATGTATACATGTATGGGGATATATATATATATATATATATATATATATATATATATATATATACATTTATATATACATATATATGTATATATATATATATATACATATAAGCAAGTGTGTATGTGTCAGCATATATATATACATATGTATATATATACATATATATATATATATATATATATATATATATATATATATATATGTGTGTGTGTGTGTGTGTGTGTGTGTGTGTGTTTATGTGTGTTTATGTGTGTGCGTGCGTAGGTGTTTCTAATAATATATATGTATATGTATATTGCAAAACTGCGAGATAGAGAGAGAGGGGGAGGAGGGGGGGGGTTACAGCGGCCTCAAGCAAACTAATGCCAGGGAATCGGATAAGATGTTCACCCTGGAGAAGCAGTATGAGAGCCTGTCGCCATGATAATAATGACCACAATGAGAATTATATTACATTTCTGGTCAGTATTATTACAAGCAGTTGCAGTACAATGTTCGCATCGTTATTAGTTGTATCAAAGATATTATCACTTTCATAATCATATTTTTTCCATTATTGTATCCAGAATCATTTATGGAATTATTTTCTTAATCATCATTATCATAGTTATTGAGGTATCTTATATACATAATGTCAGTTCAAAATTAATTACAGCCTAAACTATACAGAAAATATGTATATCGAATTACGAAGATGTTCGCATTTTCATAAAAAGTTTCATTAAAGTAGAAAAAATTAAACGAAAAAAAAACACAAATACGATATTCCGAGAAACTAGTGCAACTCGACACTGCGATATGCACCCATGAATTCACAGACACACACACACACACACACACACACACACACACACACACACACACACACACACACACACACACACACACACGCACACACACACACGCACACACACACACACACAAACACACAAACACACACACACACAAACACACACACACACACAAACACACACGCGCACGCACAAAAGAAAAGAAAAAGTTGTAAGTGCAATCTAGCCGTTAGTATCTTGCACACTTCAAACGTAAAGGACCAGCCTTCATGTCTCGTTAAGGAGAACTGTAGTGTAATTATGAGGCCATGAATATCAAATCTGGCCCCGAGGAGTGTACATTGTTCTCGGAATGGGGGGCGCTGGGACTCATTAGCAAGAACCTGGTGCTGCCCCGTGGCTTAGGTCGCCTCTGCAGGGGAAGAGAGCGGGACCTTCCCCTGCGCTAGTAAAATGCTGATAAGAATAGATACTGGTTGTCTCTGGTTAATTATCTTTTTTTTTCTTGCCTTTATAATTGTGTCATCTTTCGGCGTGGTCTGATGGGAATGTATAATGTTTTTCTTTGTTCTTTGGTATCTTGATGTAATTCTTTCTTTGTAAGTAAAATTGATTTATAGAAATATATGTATTAATTACGGGGGACAAATGGGGAAACCTATTAATATGTGTATGTGTGTGTATACATGTACATGTGTGTTTGTAGCTGTTTCTTTCGTTATTCTTCCAACTAGCATCTTTATCTATCTGTGTAGTTATTTAAGATTCAATTACCTGTTATCAACATCACCGGTAGCATTACTTCAGTTAGTTTTAGACCTCTCTTGGCCATCAAGGAATTTCCCTTTTCTACTGAAACACCACGTTGCAGGTTCCTACATCGAGCCTTCGGTGATATTCCAGTTTTCAACTTCAAACTTTCGCGTCATCAAAGTGCTTAGCAGTTGCAAACATAATTTCCGCCAATTTCTGTGCACAAGGAATGTTCATGGATGAAGAAATATGTCCGAAATTTCTCGAATCTGAACTTGTCTAGTTTAGATACACTTGGGTGTTGTTGTAGAGACGGGCAAGTAGAGAATAAGTTGTATCTGCGCGAATAATTACTAAAGTTCGAAACTACGTAAGACACAAAGGCGATGGGTCTCTCTATTTCTTTCTTCCTCTCTTTCTCTCCCCCCTCCCCTCATCTTTCTCTCTCTATTTAATGTATATCCTTTCCATACTCGGGACTTTTCCCCTTAAAGAATAAAGCAAGGTCTAAGAGACGTGGAGAACGAGTTAAGGTCATGTTAAGGTCAGCAGCTAATACTCGTCTGTGAAGGCACTTTGAAAGGTCTCCTGAGGGCGGTGAGGCATATCATCTAGTCGTCGAGAGATCTGATAGCACTCGACTTGCTGTGTTAGGGAGAGGTCCATGTATTGTGCTCGGAAGGATCATATACTCAGGGATGTTAGATCGTTCATACACACACAAACGCAAATACATACGCACAAACAAATGAATGCACACCCACACGTATTCAGACACACACATACACATAATAAACACATAAACATACACACGGCACCTACTTCACACACTTTTCATGACTAGTTCCTCTTTATTCTCTGATTTACGTGCCTCCTCTTTCCTTTGTTATATTACTATGCTGATCCACACGTTGGGTCCGCACAGAGGAAGTACACTGGGCTCTTCTTCAGGAACTCCAATAAAATCTGTCGCAAAGAAAATTAGATATGAATTTATTTGCATTTGCTCCTTGCTAACTCTCTTTCTTAATGCAGGCATGTTTGTATATATGGAAAACAAGTATGAATTTTATGAGAAATATATATATATCAGGGCTATGGTCATAAGGGTGATATGAATTTTTAAATAGCTCTAATGATGCAGGAACGTACACATAACTAACCCAATAACATTTAACTAGTGTTATTTGTTAAGGATAACGTATTCTTACTAAGATATATATCTTTCTCCCCAATCTCTCCTTCCAGTCTCTCTCTCTCA
This sequence comes from Penaeus vannamei, assembly GCF_042767895.1. NCBI lineage: Eukaryota > Metazoa > Arthropoda > Malacostraca > Decapoda > Penaeidae > Penaeus > Penaeus vannamei. The sequence goes on along the minus strand of NC_091573.1, from coordinate 1,324,890 downwards.
CTATCTTTTTTATTTTTTTCTCTCTCTCTTTCCCTTCTCCCTCTCCCTCTTCCCTCTTTCTGTCCTCAATCCCCCTCCTTTCTCTCTTTTACAAGATTGCAAAAGGTCATACATTCGACCGTGTACCTGCAACGTTTGGCAACTAATGGTCACGGGAGAGTTGTTAACAAGTATTGCTACCATCAGTGTTATAACATTTACCAGCACGACTGTTCTTATTACTGCAGCATCATCTCTACCACTCATCTTACTGCAATGGTGACGATGTTATGGTGGTTTTGATATGTATAACACGTGCATCTTCTATCAGTTGTTTTTCTTTAAATTTGTTTTAACGTGTATATGTGTGTATTTACATATATAGCTACATATATATACATATACAATATATATATATATATATATATATATATATATATATATATATATATATATATTGTATATGTATATATATACATATATATATATATTGTATATGTATATATATATACATATATATATATATATATATATATATATATATATATATATATATATATATATATATATACAATATATATATGCACACACACACACACATACACACACTTAATATATATATAAAGCGAGATTGTGAGAGCGAGAGAGAGAAAGGAAGGTAAGGGGGGGGGGGGGGGGGGGGTAAAGCGACCCCATGAAAACCCAATACCTAGGAATCGGATAAGATGTTCACCCCTGGAGAAGCAGCATGAAAGCCCGTCGCGCTGTTAATAAGGATAACCACAGTGAAAATAGGATTGCATTGTTGCTATCAGCATTACTACAATCAGTCTTGGAACAATCTTTGCAGATTTATCTATTGTATCACAGGTTTTATCCCATTCGTGATGATAAGAATATTGATCATTGTATCCAGAATTGTTATTGGAATTGTTTTGGTAATCGTCACTATCATTATCATCACCGTCTTTATCGACTAATCTTATACATGTATTGTAAAAATCCGTAAAATTATGGCACTATTATTTTTTTATGCACTGACAAGAAGTTTTTGCAGATTAATACTGCGAAATGCATCCTTGACTTTACGAGAAAAAAAATTATGAGTGTAATTTAGTTGTTAGTATCTTATACCTTTTAAAAAGCAAAGAGCCAGCCTTCATGTCTCGTTAAGGAGAACTGTAGTGTAATTATGAGGCCATGAATATCAAATCTGGCCCCGAGGAGTGTACATTGTTCTCGGAATGGGGAGCGCTGGGCCTCATTAGCAAGAACCTGGTGCTGCCCCGTGGCTTAGGTCGCCTCTGCAGGGGAAGAGAGCGGGACCTTCCCCTGCGCTAGTAAAATGCTGATAAGAATAGATACTGCCTCTGGTTAATTATCTTTTTTCTTGATTATAACTGTGTGATCTTTCCGCGTGGTCTAATGGGAATGTATAATGGTTCTCTTTGTTCTTTGGTATCTTGATGTAATTCTTTCTTTGTAAGTAAAATTGATTCATAGACATATATGTATTAATTACGGGAGAAAAATGGGGAAACTAATTAATATGTGTACATGTGTGTATGCATGTGCATGTGTGTTTGTTGCTGTTTCTTTCGTTATTCTTCCAACTAGCATCTTTATCTAGCTGCGCAGTTATTAAAGATTCAATTACCTGTTCTCAACATCACAGGTAACATTATTTCAGCTAGTTTTAGACCTCTCTTGGCCATCAAGGAATTTCCCTTTTCCACTGAACCACCACGTTGCAGGTTCCTACATCGAGCCTTCGGTGATATTCCAGTTTTCAACTTCAAACTTACGCGTCATCAAAGTGTTTAGCAGTTGCAAACATAATTTCCGCCAATTTCTGTGCGCAAGGAATGTTCATGGATGAAGAAATATGTCGGAAATTTCTCGAATCTGAACTTGGTCTAGTTTAGATACACTTGGGTGTTGTTGTAGAGACAGGGACAAGTAGGGAATAAGTTGTATCTGCGCGAATAATTACCGAAGTTCGAAACTACGTAAAACACAAAGGAGAAAGTTCTCTGTTTCTCTCTTCCTCTTATTCCCTCTTTCCCCTCCCCCTCTCACAATATATATATATATATATATATATATATATATATATATATATATATATATATATATATATCTTTCCTTTCTCCCATTTTTTATATCTACCTATTAATGTATTTCTCTATCACCATATAAAAATAATAATAATAATAATAATAATAAATAAATAAATAAATAAAATAAGCAAGGTCTAAGAGACGTGGAGAAAGGGTTAAGGTCATGTTATGGTCAGCAACCAATGGTCGTCAGTGAAGGCCCCTTGAAAGGTCTCCTGAGGGCGGTGAGGCATATCATCTAGTCGTCGAGAGATCTGATAGCACTCGACTTGCTGTGTTAGGGACAGGGCCATGTATTGTGCTCGGAAGGATCCTATACTCAGGGATGTTAGATTGTTCATAAGCACACTTACACACGCATATACATACACACAAACAAATGAACACACCCACACGTATTCAAACACACACACATACACATAATAAACACATAAACATACACACACGGCACCTACTTCACACACTTTTCATGACTAGTTCCTCTTTATTCTCTGATTTACGTGCCTCCTCTTTCCTTTGTTATATTACTATGCTGATCCACACGTTGGGTCCGCACAGAGGAAGTACACTAGGCTCTTCTTCAGGAACTCCAATAAAATCTGTCGCAAAGAAAATTAGATATGAATTTATTTGCATTTGCTCCTTGCTAACTCTCTTTCTTAATGCAGGCATGTTTGTATATATGGAAAACAAGTATGAATTTTATGAGAAATATATATATCAGGGCTATGGTCATAAGGGTGATATGAATGTTTAAATCTTAACACTAGTGATGCAGGAACGTACACAGAACTAACCCAATAACATATAACTAATGATATATGTTAAGGATTACGTATTCTTACTAAAATATATATCTTTCTCCCCAATCTCTCCTTCCTTCCGGTCTCTCTCTCACTATCTCTTTTTTCTCTCTCTCTTTCCCTTCTCCCTCTCCCTCTTCCCTCTTCCCCCTTTCTGTCCTCAATCCCTCCTCCTTCTCTCTCTCTTTTACAAGATTGCAAAAGGTCATACATTCGACCGTGTACCTGCAACGTTTGGCAACTGATGGTCACGGGAGAGTTGTTAACAAGTATTGCTACCATCAGTGTTATAACATTTACCAGCACGACTTTTCTTATTACTGCAGCACCATCTCTGCCACTCATCTTACTGCAATGGTGACTATGTTATAGTGGTTTTGATATGTATAACACGTGCATCTTTTATCCATTCTTTTTCTTTGCATTCGTTTTAACATGTGTATATGTGTGTATGATTTACACATATAGATACATAAATATACATATACAAGATATATATGTATATATGTGTGTGTGTGTGTGTGTGTGTGTGTGTGTGTGTACTGTATATATTTGTAAATGTATGTGTATAAGTATGTATATTTATATGTGTGTGTGTGTGTGTGTGTGTATGTACACACACACACACATATTTAAAGCGAGATTGAGAGAGCGAGAGAGAGAAAGGAGGGTAAGGGGGGGGGGGGGGGAGCAGCCCCAGGAAAACCCAATACCAAGGAATCGGATAAGATGTTCACCCCTGGAGAAGCAGCATGAAAGCCCACCGCGCTGTTAATAAGGATAACCACAGTGAAAATAAGATTACATTGTTGCTATCAGCATTACTGCAATCAGTCTTGGAACAATCTTTGCAGATTTATCCATTGTATCACAGGTTTTATTCCATTCGTGATGATAAGAATATTGATCATTGTATCCAGAATTGTTATTGGAATTGTTTTGGTAATCGCCACTATCATTATCATCACCGTCTTTATCGACTAATCTTATACATGTATTGTAAATATCCGTAAAAATATGACTACTATTATTTTTTTAAGCACTGACAAGAAGTTTTTGCAGATTAACACTGCGAAATGCATCCTTGACTTTACGAAAAAAGTTATGAGTGTAATTTAGTTGTTAGTATCTTATACCTTTTAAAAAGCAAAGAGCCAGCCTTCATGTCTCGTTAAGGAGAACTGTAGTGTAATTATGAGGCCATGAATATCAAATCTGGCCCCGAGGAGTGTACATTGTTCTCGGAATGGGGAGCGCTGGGCCTCATTAGCAAGAACCTGGTGCTGCCCCGTGGCTTAGGTCGCCTCTGCAGGGGAAGAGAGCGGGACCTTCCCCTGCGCTAGTAAAATGTTCATAAGAATAAATGCTTGTTATCTCTGGTTAATTACCTTGATCTTTATCGTTTAGCTCATGTGTGATATTCATATAGGTTTTTCGTTATGTGTTATTGATGGGAATGTGTGGAATTCATGATGAACAGATTGCAACAGGAACAACGAAGGGAAGGTTAAGAAAACACACGAATATGCCGAAGGCCTGACGAAGCAATAGCGAAAAGGCCTTCGGCATATTCGTGTGTTTTCTTGCCCTTCCCTTCGTTGTTCCTGTGACATTGATGTGAATGTATGATGGTTTTCCGCCTGTGAACATGTTCTTTGGTACGTTTCATTCTTAGTAGAAAAATGTTGTGATTCATAGAGATATATGAAAAAAATATAGAGGAACTAGCCATGAAGTGTGAAGAAAGTAAAGGTGTGTGTAGATGTGTTTATGTTTAGATGTATGTATGTGTATGTGCATTTGTGTGTGTATGTGTGTATGCGTTATTCAGTTAAGGGGGAAAAAATGATATGTGTGTTTTGCTGTTTTTTGTTTCTTTCATTATATCTCGATGTATCCTCTTGCTTCGTAGACATAAGTGTTTCAGTTACTTTTACATTAACATTTCCGGTAACGTTATACTTCGTTTCCCTATATTTACTTATTTCAACTGATTTTAGAACGCTCTCGGTCCTCAAAGTTTTTTTTTTCCCTTTTGCAGGTTCGTACATCGAGCATTCAGCGAAATTCCGGTCTTCAACTTCAGACTTTCGCGACGTCACTGTCAGCAGTTGCAAACATAATTTCCGCCAATCTCTGTGCACAAGGAATGTTCATGGTTGAAGAAATGCGTCAGGAATTTCTCGAATTTGAACTTGTGTAGTTTAGATACGCATGGGTGTTGTTGTAGAGACAGGGACAAGTAGTTCGGAATTACGCAAAACACAAATAAAAATTGCGCCTCTCGATGTATGTGTGTATATATATATATATATATATATATATATATATATATATATATATATATATATATATATATATATATATATATATATATATATATATATATGTATGTATGTATGTATTACAGCCTCCCACTTACTCTCTATCTATTTCTCTAACTCTTTTCTCCCTCTCTCCCCTCTCTCTCCTCTCTCTTCTCCATATCCCTTTCTCCCTGGAACCTCTCACTCATCTTGCAAGGCCAGTTGAGCCAGACCAAAATAATACCGTGCTGGGATTCGCTTCCTTATGTATGCTTATGAGTGTATATAACCAACAGCATAAGGCAAGGTCTATGCAAGGTCGAGAAAGGGTTAAGGTCATGTTATGGTCAGCAGCCGATGCTCGTGAAGGTCACCTGAGGATGGTGAGGCATATTGTCTTTTTGTCGAGCGATTTTATGGCATTCGACCTGCAGTGTTATAGTGTTCGAGAGGTTCATATTTTCAAGGACTTTGGATTGGTCATAAACACACACACACAAACAAAAGCATTCGAACACACTCGCACGCAT
>NC_091573.1:1306652-1309152 GCF_042767895.1 Penaeus vannamei | reverse complement strand
ATAATATAATAATTATAATAACAATAATAATATGATAATTATAATAATAATAATAATAATATGATTAATTACAATGATACTAGTGATGTCACAGCTACTAACCATATCATTAGTATCATTAACCATAATAATGATAATTATCATTATACTACCCTAAAGTATCAGCAAATACTTGAAAAAGAAAAAAATGGAAGTAAAGATTTTTCACACTTTAGTATTGTTTTATTCCAAATAATAGTGCTTCAATACAAACTTTTACTTCATTCTATGCAAACTAGAATATTATTAAAGTTATTGCAATGTTATTACTGGATTATGGGAATTGGGTAGATTTTGCAGTTTTTGGTTTTGTCACATGAAACAGTGAAAAGTCATTAGAACGAGAAACTGCAGTATCTGTAGACCACAATATATTTTAACATGAAATAAAAGCAGTTCCGGTGTCACGATTTAATTTGATTAAGCTGTGAAACGGATTATTGATGAATGGAAATCAACTGGTTTAGATCGACATCATTTCCTTCGGCCAAATTCATCTAGAATGGGCGTCGGTTCTTCAGCATCAGAGGACTAAGCTTTTCATCATTATCTCTCTCTTTTTCTTTCTCTCTCTCTCTGTCTCTCTCTCTCTCTCTCTATCTATCTATCTATCTATCTATTTATCTATCTATCTCTCTCTCTCTTTTTCTTTCTCTTTCTCTCTCTCTCTCTCTCTCTCGCTCATTCACTCACTCAATTCTCTCTCTCTATCTATCTATCTCTCTCTCTGTCTCTCTGTCTCTCTCTCTCTCTCTCTCTCTCTCTCTCTCTCTCTCTCTCTCTCTCTCTCTCTCTCTCTCTCTCTCTTTCTCTTTCTCTCTCTATCTCTCTCTCTCTCTCTCTCTCTCTCTCTCTCTCTCTCTCGCTCATTCACTCACTCAATTCTCTCTCTCTCTCTCTCTTTCTTGCATTCTCTCTATCTATTTATCTATCTATCTATATGTCTATCTCCTCTCTCTCTCTCTCTCTCTCTCTCTCTCTCTCTCTCTCTCTCTCTCTCTCTCTCTCTCTCTCCCTCTCTCTTATTTTCTCAGGTTGGTATTTTCTCTATTTTTTTCATAATCTTTTAAATAAACTCTCTCTCTCTCTCTCTCTCTCTCTCTCTCTCTCTCTCTCTCTCTCTCTCTCTCTCTCTCTCTCTCTCTCTCTCTCTCTCTCTTCTTGTCAGCCGGAATCCCCCATCGGCTCCTTCGAGAGTTGACCAAGCATTTCCAGTTTGATGTTCTTTAATAGGAATTGAATGTCACCGAAATCCTCTTCATGATGAGTGGTTTTCAAATGGAGGATATAAGATGGGATTGATAATAAGGATCATAGATGGCATTAATGACATTCTCAATCTTGATGGATCATGTGGTGATAAAAGTAATTAGATGATAGGATGATGATATATAAGCTTTTCTATATTTATAATTTAATGGAAATAGTACCGTAGGTGTGCTATAAATAATACATCGTTTTGTTGGTTAACATTTTTTTTCGGGATAATCTTATTGCTACGCTTCGTTTGCACATATCGTTGTATTCCTTAAATATTCAGGTTTTAAATCTGCCGTTGTCGACATCCAGGGAAAGTTGTATGGACCAGTGAGCTATCTTAAGGAATCGATTATTTATACAACTTTTCCACGTATATATATACATATATATATATATATATATATATATATATATATATATATATATATATATATATATATATATATACATATATATACATATATATACATATATATATATATATATATATATATATATATATATATATATATATATACATACATACATATATATATATATATATATATATATATATATATATATATATATATATATGTGTGTGTGTGTGTGTGTGTGTGTGTGTGTGTGTGTGTGTGTGTGTGTGTGTGTGTATGCATATATATATATATATATATATATATATATATATATATATATATATATATATATATATATATATATATATATATATATATATATATATGTATGTATATGTATGTATGTATATTTATATATATATATATATATATATATATATATATATATATATATATATATATATATATACATATATATATATATATATATATATATATATATATATATATATATATATATATATATATATGTATGTATGTATGTATGTATGTATATATATATATGTATGTATGTATGTATATATATATACATATCTATATATATATATATATATATATATATATATATATATATATTTATATGAAACATTCAAAAGGAAATTAAAGGAACATCTATTAAAGCACCAATGTCATCAGGTTTCTAAATATAAGATTAGACAAGATTTACATGAACAACCATTGATACTATATTTAACTGATATTTATTTGTACTGTAATATCACTATGTATATAATAAGAATAACCATTGTAACAAATTATATAAAGTATATTATACATATATATATATATATATATATATATAT